>NC_140973.1:58287332-58384832 GCF_056783735.1 Eptatretus burgeri | reverse complement strand
ATGTCCATCCTCAAGGATAGAAATGTATATCGTAGAGTTGATGTTGCCAACACACTCCACAAGCAATGACCGACCAGCACTCCAGATTGCTCTCCACACCATCACTGAAAAGCCACCGTGTTTGACAATTGGCTGCAATCGGTTCAAAGAAAATGCTTGAATGGGAAGTCTCCAGACCCATATCCGTCCACTGTCAGAAAATGAAGTAAATATTGAGACTCACCTGAAAAAATGACAGTTTTCCAAAACTCCAAGGGTCGTTGGCCATCTTGTCAGCCCACTCTTTCTCCTTTGAATGTTGGCTGGTCTAAGAAGAGGTTATATATATGTGTATATATACCAAATATATATATATATATATATATATATATATATATAAATAGATATAGAGATAAAGATAGAGATAGAGATAGAGATCGGTAGGTGACATGGGTGGTCGCTAGATAATTGCATGCTAGTCATACAGTGTTTGATGGATCAGGCTGAAAATTTTTGACAAAGAGGTTGATTATAGTGCGCATAAAAGCACGGAAGCAGATTTTTTATTTTCGGAAAAAAAAAAAAATATATATATATATATATATATATATATATATATATATATATATATATATATATATATATATATATATATATACATACACACATATATATATATATATATATTTTTTTTTTCGGATTTTTTTTCAAACATTTCAAAGTTCCGTTACTTGGCAACGGTGGCGTCCATAGCAACAGTGCTCAAAAGAATACAACAAGATCCTGGTATGAACCTTCCAGTCAAGTTTCATCAAAATCGGTTGACTTCTCTGGCCTCCAGAGCTGTCCATTACATACATACAGACGGAAAACCTGAGAATAATGGTCGTCTCGTGACTCCCCAATACCAAATATATATATATATATATATATATATATATATATATATATATATATATATATATATATATATATATATATATATATATATCGTTACGAATTCTGGCCCGCCCGGCGGCGAGCGATTGCGTAACTCCAATCGCAACCACGTCGCCCATCGGACGGACAATTCAGTCAGTGACCCTCCTGGAACTACCGCCAGGAGCCAGTCACGGGTGGGGGTTTAACCTCACCACGATCGTGCAAATTGCCCATTCGCGCAGGATAGGGTTGCTCACCAAATTCTACCGACCTAAGTACCTGCGCGAGTAGTCGACCGGGCGATCGTACCTCGCCACAGGTTGGCCGAGGACATGAACCGCTTAAGCGGTCCGTTCCGTGCTACAGTGATAACCGAGCTGTGTTATCGCCGACCTCGACGGATGCGATTCTCTTCTTTACTCGGGTGTTCAAAACCCACCACTAAATATTCAGCGATTCAAGATGGCACTTTCAAAAGGGAAAAAGACGACGAACGGGATACATTTCACACAAGGACATTTATTTAAACAGCACACGTATATACAGCCAAGGCAGTCATGCAATGTACAGGCACAGACAAGCAAAAGCAATACCACCGACTACGATTATTATTTACAAGCACAGTCACTTACACAGTTTCTACTTGGCAGGACACGGCGCCACAGCATGCATACGAAAACAAAAAACCTCCCCAATGGCAGGGAGGTAGACGGGGTTCGTAAACCTTTATGGCACGGGACCTGGAGGACCGAACGGGTCCCGTGAGACTGAAGGGTCTTACCCGCGCCCTCGTGGTGCGACGGTGGGCAGGTCGCGACGTCGACTCCCCACGGCCTTGCGTAGCTGCACCCTCGTGGCGCGACGGTGGGCAGGTCGCGACGTCGACTCCCCACGGCCTTGCGCAGCCGCGCCTGACCTCGGGCCCCTGGCGTGGTCAGCGAGCTCTCTCCGGCGTTGCTGATGGTGCTTTCATGACCCACGACCGAACAAGAAAAGACTGAAGGGCAGAAGGGGCTTCAGGACCAGAGAGAGAATGGATGATGGACCACAGGGCGAGAGCCCATGGACCAGAGAGAGAGCGGATGATGGACCACACGGCGAGAGCTCATGGACCAGAGAGAGAACGGATGATGGACCACAGGACGAGAGCTCATGGACCATAGAGAGAGAGCGGATGATGAACCACAGGGTGAGAGCTCATGGACCAGAGAGAGAGAACAGATGATGGACCACAGGGCGAGAGCTCATGAACCAGAGAGAGAACGGATGATGGACCACAGGGCGAGAGCTCATGGACCAAAGAGCAAGAGCTCATGGACCAGAGAGAGAACGGATGAGGACCACAGGGCGAGAACTCATGGACCAGAGAGAGAGCGAGCCTCGTGCGCGTCCGCCCTTTTATAATCTGAGATTCCGCCCTTCGCCCCACCCCGCTTCTGGCTTCACCTTCCTTCGAGAAGGTTCCCGAAAAGGGGCGTTCCCTCACCCCGACTGCCTCACGCTGTTCATCCACCAATCGGCGGCGAGCTGCCCTCCCCCTGCCTCCATCACACTCCTCGGAGAAACAGGTGGGAAAAATCCACGCGCCCATCGGAACTCTTTTGGTTTCCTTTTTCGTTCGACGGTTTGCAACGCGGCTTGTTGCTTGTGTGGAGGTTTGTTCAAAATAACAATAGAAAAAGAAAAACGGCTATCTCAAAGAGTCGCAGCCCGGTGAACACGAAGAATTCGCTTTAAACAACGGTGGGGAACTATCTGCACATAAACTTAGCGTCATAACTGATCTAAGGACCCTTTATGGTGTATTGCGAATTTCCACAGCCGTAACACTATATATATATATATATATATATATATATATATATATATATATATATATATATATATATATATATATATATATATATATATATATATATATATATGCCCTTTGCTGTTTCAAACCCTTCCCAGAGTTCTTCCACAGCTGTAAAGACATACACAAATTGTTCACATATGAGAATCCCAATGCTTCACACCCCCTCACCTGCCAGACCAGTTTCATCACTTGTTGGTGAATCATCAGTGACAGCACAGAGAGAAATGCTTACCAACGAGGCTCCCAAGCATGTACCATGTGTAAATGTCAAAAACAGTCAACATATAAATTTTAAAAGAAGACCCACCCATATCTTTCACTTGTGAATGGAGAGAATTTAATTGATGAGGTGAGTTTTATAAACCTTACTTGACATTTTTCTGCCTTAATCAAGGCATGCAAGTAAACCATAGCTCTTAAGAATGTCCTTTTGAACTAAAGGCTCAAAAAGGTCAAATATTGAGAAGAGAAACTGATGGTTAATTCAACATCGAGTGGCAGATTTAATGAATATGAGAGGTTTGAGAAAGCATGAGAAAAGGGTCAAAGACAGCAAGACATTCCATGAGTTGGCTTGAAAATTGGAATGAACCTCTTCGTTTGATACATTGTAATATTCAAAAGGGGAGTTACTTCATCAAAGTTGGAGTGATAAAGGGGTTTGTTTTACAATTCATATCATGTAATATTAATAAAGGGGACAGGATTTCAAAATGAAACGTATCTGGTTTCCTGAAAATTTGCTGCTCTACTGTACCCAACCACCCTCAACCTAAAACGACTGAATAAGTATACACAATCATCATGCTCATCATATCTCTGTTGTAATTTGGTGGTGGCTTACTGCTGAGGATGCTGGACTGGCAATTGAGACATTTTATGTTGAAATTCAGCTGAAGACATCATTGTTAAGGATTTGGATTCTAAGCCTGGGGAAACTGAACTAGAGTTCAGAGAATTACCATATTTCTATATGCATGGTCAGAAAAAACCCAGTTGGCTCATTAATATCCTTCAGGAAGAGGGCCATCTGCCTGCCCAGCCTTGTGTTGTCGACATTTGAAGCCAGTCCATGCAGTGTGATCACCTCTTAATGGCCTCAGGCAACTAAAATGATCACTCTGAATTTGATTATCCATATGAGCACCTGTACTGCCTCATGATGCTGAGATCCCACATTGAAATCCCATATGCAGCAATGATTTGTCCATTGCCAACAATTTCCCCTTGCAATTCATGGAAAAGTACAATGATGTCTCCAGGTATCCAAGTCTTAAATTAAATGCATGGAAAAGCAGCTTCATGAGCTTTAGTGAGAAGATAATGCATCTATATTGTTACGGCTGTGGAAATTCGCATTACACCATGAAGGGCCCGTAGGTGAGATATCTCTAAGTACATGTGTAGTTAGCCCAAACCCGTTGTATAGAGGGAATTTATGTGATTCATCCGGGCTGCGACGCTTTGAGTTAGCCATTTTTTCTGTTCTATCTTTATTTTGAACAAACCATGTCTCAACCGCCATCACACAACAACCACGCCACCGCCACCATCTACGCTCCCATATCATCGCATCACCGCCATTCCCAAACGGCACCATAACCATCAAACCACCACCGAAAACCCCACACCACCTTCACCTCTCTCCTTCTACGGCCATTCCCGCACCACCTGTGAACACTGAACGTCGGGCTGTCTCGGGCCCATTCGGCGTTTGGTGCCGAGCGCACCGAGCCGTGAGCGCAAATAGCGGCCTTTCCGAGGGAAAATTCGGATCAAAAACGCTACACACCCACTTTTCCTCCGTCCAATTAGCGGGCGCAGGGCGGCTTGGCCCCGCCTCCAGGCGCATGTGTGTGAAGTCGATTTATGCAAATTCTAGGATCAGGGGAGGTTCACGCCCCCGTTTCCTCCGACCAATGGATGAGCTCCGCCCCCGAGGTCTTTACTCGGGTCTTTACTCGGCTCCGCCCCCGAGGTCATTCTGATCCGAATATTTGCATACTGGCTTTTCCTGCCCGCCTATAAAAAGGCGAGCTGAAGGTGAAAGGAGTGGGAGAGTCAAGTCGGTCGGGTGAGGAGAGTGCGGAACTGAAGAGAGTGGGAGAGTCGAGTCGGTCGGGTGAGGAGAGTGTGGAACTGAAAAGAGTGGGAGAGTCGAGTCGGTCGGGTGAGGAGAGTGCGGAACTGAAAAGAGTGGCAGGGTGGGAGAGTGGAGTCGGTCGGGTGAGGAGAGTGCGGAACTGAGAAGAGTTGCGGGAAGAGGCAAAGGAGCTCAGGTCCGAGGCGAGAAGGACGGCGGTCGGCGACGAGGTTACGATGTGGGGAAATCGCTCGTCTCGTCGCGGGACCCAAGCCAGCCAGCCATTCTCCTCCCCCAGAGCATCAACAATTCCCCCTTTCCCCCCACGCTGAGATAGTGCAAAAGGGGGCCCCATTTCCACCCCACTCCAAACGTCGTGCCAACGAAAGCCGCCAAGGAGCACGGAGTCGGGGCACAGCCGCGCGGCCACATTTGCGGCTCGCCCGCCAACGCGTCACGAGGACGCGGGTAGGACCCCCCGGTCTCGCAGACCTGGCCGCTCCTCCAGGTCACGCGCACATTTGGCCTACAGGCCTATCTGCCTCCTTGTCTATGAGGGTGGCTTCTTTTCTTTGCTTTTGTGTAAATGTGTGTTGGCGCCGTCTGTAAAGTATAACTGCATAAGTGTTGCCGTGTGTGCGCGTAGTCGGCATTAACTCTGCATCATTGTTGCTTTTATTGTTTTGGTTGCTTTATGTGCATTTTGACTGTATGGCTGTATATACATGCTTTCCGTGTGCCGGGAAATAAATGTGCATTGTGTGAACTCTGAACTGTTTTCCCGTTTCGCTTCGTCTTTTCCTCATTGAATCTCCATCCTGCTTCACGTAAAGGGTTCGTAGTGGGTGCAAAACGCCCGGTAAATAATTTGAACCGTCGAGGTCGACGATAACACCGCTTGGTTATCCCGATAGTACGGAACGGGCCGCCCAAGCGGCTCGTGTCCGGAGTCGACCTGCGGCGAGGTACGATCGCCCGGTTTACCATCCGCATGGGTACTTAGGTAGGTCGAGTTTGGCGAACAACCCTATCCTACGCGGGTGGCAGATTGGCACGATTGTGGTGATGTCGAAAGGCCCACCCGTGACTGGCTCCGGGCGATAGTTCCAGGAGGGTCACGACTGAATTGTCCGTCCGGTGGGCGACGTGCCGCGATCCGAGTTACGTGGCCGTCCGCACGCCGGCGGGCGCGAATTCGCAACAATATTATATGTGAAGTTGATGTATCTCCGAAGAGCAAACTACCAAATAATATAAAAGGAGCTTGGTCTTGGCATGCTGCGTCCGTCCGTCCCTGCATCTGTCCAGCAACAATTATCCAATGGGGGATACCACTAATTAAGCCCAATCTGCAAACAGTATGAAATAGTTGAGTAAGGTGAGGATAGATGAGCCTGTTTCAATGTATATTAAAACAAAAACTCTTCCTCCTTCATCTTCTTCTTCACTTATAATAAGGTGAGTCTCTTTCAATCCCATTTCTCATATCACTTCGATTCAGGAAACGCTATATTCAATACTTTCTTTTTCCAACATTTCCATTTTATTCAAATAACAGTAACATAGATTGCCATATCAAACAGTATGTCTGATAATGCACCGCCTTTCACTCTACTTGCAACACAGGTGAGAAAAGGATACAAAAAAGGAGCTGATATTTCAATAATTTAATTGTACGATAATTAAAGGGTGAAAGTTAATTTTTCGCCGGGTACCCCTTCTAGTCGTCTGGAATTAGCTTAGTGGTTAGGGTGGATGGCTTGGGATCTTAGGGTCCTGAGTTTGAGCCCCGTTTCCTGCTGAATTAACACCAGGTGGGGTTGAATAGCAGGTGCATCCTGACACGAACACAACTGCAAACAGTTTTTGATCCGTTGGAAAATGGGATTTTTAGCCATTCTTTATGAGACACACTGAATCAACATTTCAGATTTTCAGCTCTATGTTTGAGCCCATAATTGATGTTCCAACACATCCCACAGACACACACCAAACTTGAACAATGTGTCGTTTCCCTCAGTGCTTCACAAAACTTGTTTTTACATTTTGAAGCCCCAAGATACCCATTTGTTGCACCAGGCTATGCAGAACCATGCATTAACTAAAATGATGAAAGGCTTATGTGCAGATTGTGCTGCTGTGGTATATCATGGAACAGAGGGCTCAACAAACCATACTGATACTTTCCTAACATCTCAATGACGATTTCCTCACGTCATGGAGGAGTGATGGGATAAAAGTCCCACCTATCCCATCGAATAAGTCAGCACAGGATTTTCTTCTCTCTTGACATGAAATGCCATGTTCTGCCAAATCAATGGTCAGGATTGTTGTCTTTTACTTAATAACGTTACTCAAAGTTGATATGGGATGGATTCCCAAATAGTCTTTACGTTGGTGTCCCATATGACAGCTGATCATTCCTTATTGAAACTCCATTAACTTCTATCTCTTGGACACAATGCTTTGAAACTAAACAGAGACCGTTCCCCGATTATTGAAATGTGCAACTGATAATATTCACAATTCTGTGAATCAGATGCACACCAACCTGCTTCTCTCAGTTGAAGCCACCTTCCCAGTTTTATAGCACCAAATGAAGCATTATGGCCAGCTTTGGACCACCCACCAAAACAAGCATAACAACAATCTTTCGAGAGAGGGGAGAGAGGGGAGAGAGGGGAGAGAGGGGAGAGAGGAGAGAGAGAGGAGAGAGAGAGAGAGGAGAGAGAGAGAGAGAGAGGAGAGAGAGAGAGAGGAGAGAGAGAGAGAGAGGAGAGAGAGAGAGAGAGAGAGAGAGAGAGAGAGAGAGAGAGAGAGAGAGAGAGAGAGAGAGAGAGAGAGAGAGAGAGAGAGGAGAGAGAGAGAGAGAGAGAGAGAGAGAGAGAGAGAGAGAGAGAGAGAGAGAGGAGAGAGAGAGAGAGAGGAGAGAGAGAGAGAGAGAGAGAGAGGAGAGAGAGAGAGAGAGAGAGAGAGAGAGAGAGAGAGAGAGGAGAGAGAGAGAGAGAGAGAGAGAGAGAGGAGAGAGAGGAGAGAGAGGAGAGAGAGGAGAGAGAGAGAGAGAGAGAGAGAGAGAGAGAGAGAGAGAGAGAGAGAGAGAGAGAGAGAGAGAGAGAGAGAGAGAGAGAGAGAGAGAGAGAGAGAGAGAGAGAGAGAGAGAGAGAGAGAGAGAGAGATATATATATATATATATATATATATATATATATATATATATATATATATATATATATATATATATATATATATATATATATATATATATATATATATATGAATATATATATATATATATGAATATGAATATATATATATATATATATATATAATGAACATCCATCGGTGTATTAAAATTGAATAAAAGCACGTGTCCGAGATTCCACTGGGGGAGATTCCATTATTGTAGCCATGAGAGTTTGAAGTCTTAGCTGAGCGTTGTAATGCTTTTAGCAAGTCTGAAGAGCTAAATACCGAATGTCAGACTGCAAGGGTAGGCAAAGGATAATTGTAAAATAACCAGCAACAGAAAAAGGTTGCAACAGCTTCTGGTTCCTCGTCGGAGAACGTATGTGGCTCTACTCTGCAAGTCCTGGACCTCCAAACAATGAGATACCGTCCGGAATTGTCTTGTTCTTTCATTATACTGCTACTTGTTCTCATCGGTACTTGTTTTTTTGATGTTTTGTGTATTATTTCGCATTCTGTTACTCATTTTTATGTTGATCCTCTTCTCCTTCTTGCGTTTGTTCATCATCTCACATAAGCAACTTTTATAATGCTTTCATAACATTTGGCTGCAACATTTTTAAAATGTGAAAATGTTTTGTGTTATTTGCGATTTACCATTGAATGTGGAAGCGCAACCCAAGCTTCGCCCATCGTTAAACTGAGAGCCCTGTCTGCCAGCATTAGTTGGTTGATGTTAAACATCTCACGGTGTCTTTCACGAAGAGTAGGCAAGCTATCACCAGCACCCTAGCCAAATTAGATTCCTGCCCTAACCTACAGAAGGCATTGCAGCAGCAGCACCCCAGCATCCTCAGCCAATGATGTTCAAGAAGAAGAACAATAACAATATGATGATGATGATGATGATGGTGATTCCACTTGAATGATCTCCAGCTGACAACTGTTGTCCTCATCAAATCAGCAGCACACTTTTGGAGAAGCAATTCCAAACAATAATTGCTTCTCCAGCCCAGGCCAAAAAAATCAACAATTGCAAGCCGCGAAATAGTTATGAGATTACAGTCGAGTCTGTGATTTTAACCACCACTTTAGTTGCCAAGTACTGTTGTGAGTACCTGAGGAATCCTCGTGTATGAAACTACATTTGTGCTGCACACATTGCTTGCCATGGCTTTTTGTAGAAAGCAAAGTGAAAACATTTATCCGTATATGGTAACACTAACCCAAACATTAACATTAACTCCTAACAACCACTACCACTACCACTACTACATGCCAAATCATTTCCGCATTAATGTGGGGTTGGCGGGAAGGTTTTTGTCCCAAGTCTTACACAAAACGGTTGGTCACAAATTCAACCCACTGGCTGCCTGATTACTGAAAAGCAACTGTGTCATTGATGCAGTGCCCTGCACAATAGGGTGAGAAATAAGTTTGTCCAGGATACTGGTGATAACTTGGCTCCCCTTAACTGAAGGGATCCATGGGATCTTAAGCATCCATCAATTAATGCTAGCAGTGAGGACACTCAGCTTAACGTCCATCAGCAGAATAACTTACTCTGCCCGCCCAACGACATAATGTCCTGCACCAATCATGCAAAGCACCAATCCAACAATTTATAGTCAGGTCTTGAATCAAACTTAGGCTGGCAGACGAGACAGCTCAAACTTAAGTGCGCTACCTCTACAGCATTGCATCAGTAACTAAACTGAATATTATCTCTCACCAACCCAATAGTAGTTTTTCCCTAAGTTTTTGGATACTTCAGTTGACTTTGGAAGCCCACAGGTTATGCTGATCATTTCTAGCTTCTACAGTGTTGGGAAAATTGGTGGTTGACATCATGGCATTACACAGCATGTGCTAACGTAGATCAGTCACATGACCAGTGAGAACCATGCAATGATTACAATCCGATTGAGCCGTTCTTTCATTTTTAGCATTTGTCTTCCAGAATCCTTTGACTTCCATGAACAGGTGACACCATTTTCTGCATTTTAATTCCAGTCCCTGTTGTAACTCTACAGCCCCTGGCATTCAGTGCATGACTCATTCAGTTTATCAATCCAAAATACAGTACTGTCGGACCCCGATATTCACGGACCCCGCATGTTGATAAAATGTGGCCATCCTGTACCTGAATGCTCCTTATGCTCCTCCAATCGCGTATTCGCGGGTTTTTTTTCATGTCTTTTCGCGGGCGCATTCACAGGTTTTTTGTTGTTGTTTTTGGGGGTTTTGCATTTTTTTCACGTTTTTGTGTCTTTTTTGCAGGCATATTAGCGGTTTTTCAGGGGGTTTTTTATTTTCCCTTATGAATCACGAACCGCCGGGAACCTATCTCCCGTTTTTCCATTGAAACTTTGCCCAATTTGCGAATTCACAATTCGCGACATTTTCCAGGAACATATCCCCTGCGAATAAGCGGGGTCCAACAGTATATGTGACCCTCCAGTACAAAACCAGTCGGAAGTCGCAAAAATTCAATATTGAGTTATTGGGTTTATTTCAAAGCCCATAAAATAAGCTTCACAACGGTGTATCATACATGGTGGTCCGTCACAAACTGACCGATATATCTTACGATGCAGTTTTAAAACACACGTTTTTGGGAAAATCGAAATAACCGGATATTAGCTTCTGGAGTTTGAGAAACAAAGTCCTTAGCAATGTCTACTAGCAATAGTTTCTCAAAATTCAGAAGCTAATATCCGGTTATTTAGATTTTCCCAAAAACGTGTGTTGTAAAACTGCATCGTAAGATATATCGGTCAGTTTGTGACGGACCACCATGTATGATACACCATTGTGAAGCTTATTTTATGGGCTTTCAAATAAACCCAATAACTCAATATTGAATTTTTGCGACTTCCGACTGGTTTTGTACTGGAGGGTCACATATTGAACCCAAATTAAAATAACCCCTCCACACATCTCTTAACGACTTAACCGAATACAATTTTCACTCACCTCGAGTTCTGAAGCATGTTACATGCCCGAGAATAAAGGTTGTCAATCGTCCTGAGCTGGAGAAACACTCTTCAGAGCTCAACCACAGTTAAAGCCTGCCTCATTTATAAACAACAACTACCTTTATATTGTCAATACCATTTTACAGTAAAAAAGTTGTCTGTATCGCATGGCCACCAATTTCACACTTGACCATTTTCAAATTGTCCAAAACAGATTTCTGCAAAGTATTGCATTATGAGGAACATTTTGGGTGTAACAGTATATCACCGACAAATACTGTATCAAGTGATAATTTCAAAGTATAACATCCAGACTATTCTCATTTAACAAACTCTAACATTTAACTAAAAGGTCTCGTCACTGCAGTGGTCATCTGGGTAAAAGGTCGTGTCACTGCAGTGAATGCATGGGTTCATGGAAAGTGTTTCATACGTCTACATCAAGTCGCTGAGCTTGGAAGGTGTAAAAAAGAAAGGCCTGGCAAAATCTTTCATGCTTTTCTCATTCCATGACCCAACATTTCAATTTTGGTTGCTGCCTTCCACAATTGGTGGAACACCACACCCTGATTTTCTATGCATGTGGACTCTTGCTTGCCTCCTGTTTCTGGTCAAGCCAATTTAAACGTCCCTCGACTACAAGCCACTATTCCCGTATGTTCAGCACTGCTTAGCAGGAAAAAAGGTTTGTAACGTAAATACTTTTACAGCAGCGAGTCAAATGTCAAACAAAATCCAATCTGACATGGCTCGTCGCATTCATAAAGCTTCGTGTGGGTGACAGACCAGTTACAGACAACAGTACAATTCCTAATGGAGTGAGGTTGTCAACCGTGTGATAAACTCGTACAGCAAATTCCGCCATTAAAGGGTCATTTCATATCAAACTAGAAGTAAAGGGCACTCGGTTGAGCGCATAACTCCACCATGTAATGCCTGATCCACGAGAACATATCGGGCCCAATATATTTTTGAAATATTATGCTATGTATCGTTTTTGGCCCTCTCAATGGTGAAGAATCACTTTAAAAATTAAATAATTGTGTCCAGATCCGGATATTCACCAAAATCGAATCAATTTGTTGTGGTCACACCCAACCTGCCCACCAAGTTTCATCCGGCAACTTTGGGAGCAGAGGCATAAAAATGTTGACCTACTCCGATTTCAATTTAATTTCGTGATCTATGAGAGGTCCAATAAATAGATTTTGAGAAAATTTTCAGATTGAGACGTCAAATGGTTTTTAAGATACAGGTCACCAAAGTTTGACCTGACCTGCCCTCCCAGCCATTGCTTAGAATCTACTACACTCTCCTAATCAAGCGAGAAAAGTAATTCAAACACAATTTTAAAGCTCTTTAAGAAACAAACAAATTTTATGAAAAACACTCTGAAGTGGATAATTTTTTTTAAAAATTTCCTTTTTATGAGGCCATTGACCTGACCTCCCTAAAAAAATATCCTGGATATTTTTCACCAACTTAACAATAACCAGCCACATGTGTGAAGAATGGTACATTATATATAGCATACAAAGATTTAATCCAAGGCCACATAAAAAAATCACTTGTTGAGGATCCACCTCTTCCAATTTTTCCAGGTAGGGAGGAAGTTTTTTTTTTTTTTAATTATTTTATGAATGGAGTGGTGGCGTGCCTGGAGGACGAATACATCTATGGTATTCATGGTCAATATACCACATGGCATAGGCTATGGTATTCACAAATGTCAGTCCCAAGGAACCCATAGTATCAGGTGACCAGCCAACACAACTTGTTTCCAACCACTTCAGAATAACATTCTTCAACTTAGATTTCCGGGGATGGCACTGTTCAGGGAATGCTGGTGGCAATGATAGAGACTTTGAACGTGCATTGGCGTTGGCCATCAACAGGCTGAACACACTTGGCTTTGCACTGCCATTGTCATCAGAGTCTGTGTCACCATGCCCACGGTGGTGCACTTCAGCAGGGATCAGAAACATGACGAATGAGCTAAGGTTTTTTTTACCACATCAGTCACAGATGAACTCGAGGAGACCTTTGTCAAGTCCTTGATGGACTTGCTTGTCCCTACCTTTACACATGAGAATGCACATCGCATGTCATCATCAATAGGATCGCCGTCGTACATGCCATTGCAAAAATCACAATCCAGTTCCTAAAGCGTGATATCCACGGCCGGCGTACAACCAGACCAATCTTTAACTGGCACACTGCTGCCTTCCTTGGCCACACAACATATCAGAAATACCATTGTGAGTCTATACAAAAGCGTGTCCTACTTTGAAACCTTCCATTAACTCTATCTGTCATCAAACACAGCATGCATGCATTAGCAACCGGAAAACAAATGGCGTCGATGTTAATGCGCAAGCGCATTGGTGGGTACGCCTTTGTCCGATAGAGGGGCCATCGTCGGGATGTTCGTCGGTGGGTTTAAAAGCGCAAACATGATTCTACACTGTTCTTAGGCGGGAAAATGTTGTTTTGACAGTATTTACACTTTATTTTAAGGGTTTTTTGAAAGAAAGAAAAAATCCAGGTCGGGGACATTTCTCAGGTCGGGCGGGGACGCCGTAAAAAACATGTAATTTTTTTTTATGTGGCCGAAACGCAGGACAGAGAGCTGAACAACACATCTGAAGGAAGGCATGCTCGCATGGGTGTGGAAGCCAACAGTAGTGAGAAAATGCCCTCAGCAATACCTTCCACAAAGGTTACCTTCTCCTATTGCAAGTACACACTGAACCGCTTCCGAAATATTGCCTTTCCTGCTCAGCCCAGAGCTTGAAAACGCATAGCCTGCACTGCAAGAACAATCTCCAAACCACGTACAGCGAAACAGAGCATTTACTGTACCCTCTTGACAAGAAAGCACCTTTCACAAATCTTGAGCATTTTAACCATTAAATATTTTAACTATGATGCTGTAATCCCATTCTTTTTATATGTCGCACAAGGCTGTGGTTGCATAATTTTCTGATGGTATGGCTGTGCCACTGATTCAGTGAAACTTGTAGGCTAGAGCAGGAATTTGTAATTTGTTCAGAGGGCTGGTGATAGCTCGCCTACTTCAAAGTATAACATCCAGACTATTCTCATTTAACAAACTCTAAGATTTAACTAAAATTGTCCCTTCCACTCCCGCCCCTCTTGTCTCATGCCTCCTTGCTGTGAGTTGTGTGTTTGCTCTCATACGAGCCTCGACCAAGGTATACAAAAAAATAAAAAAAAATTAAAAAAAAGGTTTTGTCACTGCAGTGGTCACCTGGGTAAAAGGTCATGTCACTGCAGTGAATGCATGGGTTCATGGAAAGTGTTTCACAAGTCTACATCAAGTCGATAAGTTTCTTGGACAAAATACATCAAGTCAATAAGTGCAGTCTTCATGAAGGACAAAGTGTGATATTTTATGCTCAACTAACTAAAGCTAGAGTGTTGTTATGAATCACCATCATCATCAGAGCATCATCATGTTGTGGCTTCTTTGATATAAAGGTAAGCTATCATAAAACACTTTGTCATGATTGGATGTCCTTAGGGGATGTTAGCACAAGAACCACCACAACAAGTCAAGCAAGCATTTAGAGTTTAACCAGGATTCCGGTGAAAACTGACTTGGTCTGCATTGAAAGACACCACTGCAGCGATATTAAACGTCGACGAGCCATCATCGTTTGCAGGATGGTTCCATTTAAATGTCCATCCAAGGGATGGCACTTTGTGATGTAACACTTGGCCTGTGAAGCACCAATCAGACAGTTTATAGTCGGGACAGAGATCAATCATAGATGGGACAACTCAGAGGCAAGTGCGCTTCCTTTACACCATCCTGTCAGGCCTGAAATTAAGACTGTAACCCATTACAGATCCTGCATCTGACTTGGAAAGCAAATTGTTCTTTATTTAAAATCAATGAGGGGGATATAATATGAAATGTGGAGACATAGAAATGAGCAACTTATGCAGGATATTTTAATTAAAAATCAGTAACCACAAATTCTTTGTGGGAAGACTTTATATGCATCTTTGCATACTTTGTACTTTATGTATTCCATATACATAGAGTATGTTGTGCATAAAAAGTGCAGTCTTGCTAACTCCATTACCTGCCAATTCAAATTCAACAAGTGTCCCCTAAAGTCTACTCTTTTTCTAGCAGAAAGGCGTTGGGATCTTTCAAACCCACGGCAGAGTTCGATCCACAGTAAATTAGTCCAAATGCATTTTCATTGCAATATGCTATACAATGGAGGTCATAGTTCTAACTTAAATAACCAAGAATAAATAAACAATGAACTCTCGCTGGTGTTGACTTCACTGTACATTGGATGAGACGGATCAATATCCTTCTGTCAAAGAGCTACAAACGTGTTAGTACAATGTACCCTTTCCCCAACATACCACCTCAATATCTATCTCTTTCGCTCTCCGAGTGATTGGGTACAACTAAGGTTGTAGATCTGCTGTTGATCTGGATGATCATTGAATCAGGCACGTGACAAGCTGGAGGGTTAGATCGATCTAACTCTCAATCAATCTCTCTTGATCCCTCTCTCCACAAAAGAAACAAAGTCCGATGGAAAGACGACAAACAAAAGTTCAATGAGGACAAAATATGGAGCAGGCAACAATCAAAGAATACTGGTTCACCTGATCTCAAAGTGGTGAAAAGCAATAACTAAATTATAGCATAATTAACTATATGGGAATAATTAATTTTTCAAGACACTATCTGAAGCTAAGAAAGCAAATGAGACAAGCACAAGAAGAATACACATTTGAAAAGACATCAAACCAGGGGTGGTGTCTCGAATCCATATCACAGAATGGTCTCTTCAAATCAAAATTATGTTTTGGACAGACCACAGATGAAAAAAAAATGAAAAAGGTGCACAAAAGAGAATGCGATATCTCACTCACAGAGAAGCAAATTTGATAATGTTGAACAAAATGAGAGAAGTGCAGCCTCACGGTTGGCAAATCATGAATTCGTAAGTAGTAAAAGCACAGCAAAACGGAAATCCTGAGGCTAAACCAGTCATTGATACTCTTTTGTTTTTAAATAAAGGCAACTTTTACTTGGTGTAAATGGACTGCACATCAATGGTGCCATTTTATTGAGAGCTAGAGTATATTTTCACATACAAGTAGGAATGGTACACTGTACAAGCTGTTGGATGTGCCTCCTCAGTTTATGCAACTGTTGAAGGATCTTTGGATTTCACGTGGTGTTATCCAAGATAATTTATGAGGAAGCAATCACAAAAGATATATAGTATTGTGATTCAAAAATACTGGATTCTCAAAGCGAAGCTGGATATGGCAGCAGTATCGCTTTCAAAACCTAGAATGTTGATTCCAAAGCTCAAGGTAAGGGGTAATGCATCCAATTTCAATGTAAAGTGGAAACTAAATTTGGTCTCAAACCTCCAATACTGTGGAGCACCAATGTCACCATCATGAACCTCGATGGCAGATGCACATTTATGCTCATCACAGAAATGAGTACATTGCAAGTGATGGCATGACTACCAAATCTATACTCTTCAGTATGTGTGTAGACATGCACAAAAGGGGTAGTTGTAGATCAATTTATTGGCCAACTGACCTTCATCAACAATACTCATGTGGAAAAATTTACGAATCAGTTGACAAAGAGCATGACTACCAGACACAAAGGACTCATTTTAAATCAAAATCATAGCTGATCTATAAAAGCTCATGTATTGCCATGCTCATGTTAATCGATGTGAAAGGGTATAATTGGCATGGACCAAATGGAGAAATTGGTCATCGGTCGGTTCTATTTTGTCCTCGTAGTGCATGAACTGTTACAAATCCTACATAATAATATGCATATTCTCTTTGTTACTTGGGATAAATGTAAGATTTTTCAAGTATACTGGTTGGTCACGTGATATTCTGTCTGTTTGTTTGCTTGTCAATCACCCACAGATCGCAATCCTGTCGATAAGTGCAGCATGCTTCCCACAACGTTGAGGCCTACTTTTCCTTTTTCTTATCTTCTTTTGCTCTGGAGTTTTAAAGTATAAAGAACATAAATAGCTCTTTTAGAAGCTAATACATGGTGTAAACTGTAAGCCTTTTACTTTATAAGAAGCCTATTGATTTTGAGGTCAAAAGGTCAACATAGGGAAAATTTATAAAATCGTCAATTTTCATCTGACTTGAAGTTTGAAGAGGATTTGCATATTTGGTCATTGAATTCAACCACCAATTATTTTTAAGGTCAAACTTGTTTAAGGGATTTCACAAGTATCGTGCTCTGCACAACGTCTTCCTTGTTTGTCTGTCTGCCTGTCTGTCTGTCTTTCCATCAATTTTCTCTAAACTACTCGACCATGGACCATAAAACCCAAATAATTATAATGGTCTTTGGCCAAGGAGTTCCAGTTGTATATTATCTTTTCCATTATGAATGACCTCACATGTTGTTTAAAAAAAATCATTTCACACTGTACTGAACCAATATTTTTTACTGAAGAATTGCAAGATGAGTGAATCTCACGAGATTGTGATTTTAAATGGTTTTTATTTACTTTTAACATTTCTCTGACCGAACTGGAACAAGAGTGTTAAGAACAGGAAGAATTATTGAATTCAACGTTGTTAGTTCGTTATTTACTTTTAATATTGCCCTGAACCAACGGAAACAAGAACAACGCAGGCATGATGGGCCGAATAGCCTCCTGTTGAGACAAAGTTCATTGTGTATCCTTATGTAATGTTAAGAATGGGAAGAAAGGAGGAGGTGAGGACAAAGTTGGGGTTGGGAGTGAGGCAGAGAGTTGGGAGAATGGGGTTGTGGCATTGAAGGAGTGGGGGTTGGGAGTGGGGCTGAGGACTTGAAGAAGAAAGGGGGAGTGGAGAACAGAGTTGTGGTGGGAAGGGCACAAAGTTGGAAGATGGGGTTGAGGCTTTGGTGGAAGAGGGGGGGAGGAGTTGATGACTTGGCGTTCGAAGAGGGGTTGTGGACTCAGAGTTCAGGGGGCTTGAGAACTTGGGGTAGGGGAGGTGAGGACTTGGGGTAGGGGGTTGAGAACTTGTGGGTGGGGTTGGGGGGGGGTTGAGGACTTGTAGTTGGAGGTGATTGGTTTGACGACTTGGGATCGGGGTAGGGGGTGAGGACTTGGGGCTGAATCAGTGGGTGGGGGGGGGGAGGTGAGAGGGGAGGTTCAAGACTAAGTCACATTTTACATTATGCAGAATTTCCATGGGTCCCTGCTAGTTTACAATAATTCTGATGCAAAGTGAGCCAATTGTGTCTCAAGGCTAACACAGTATTTCCAACACACATCTCACCCAAGTGTTTTGAGTCAGCACAACAAGACCGAATCAAAGTCGTTTTATGAACAGTTCAAATCAAAGTCCAAAGAACTATAAAAAATTCCAGAGGAACACCCGATGCAGCAATAATAGGAGAAAAATTATGATTGAAGAAGCTGAGGCAAACACGGGAGCATTTTTAGAGTCGAGTTTGGATCCCTTGCCAAAATGAAAGTATGTATTACATAATAGCTAACAAAAACAAAACAACAAAAAAAACAAGAACATGTTCCTGGCTCCTTGCATTCAAGTCAACCAATCGCTTGGATTTTCTGCTTTACTCTGCCAGCTTTACAAACAAATTTTCTGATTTATTCTGCATCCAAATCATCGCACATACAAAACTTTACCTGGATGATCTTTAGCCAAAGAGAAGATTTGGCTTTCCAGGAGGTTGTGGAAATCTCTGCATTTAATCCTTCCCTGGCAAGCAAGCATAAGAACTGAGCTCATGGGAAAAGTCCATTGTCTTCATTGTTGGTGAGGGGTATTGAGGCGGACTGCAAAATTCAGTACAAGTAGATTGCAGAGGTCTGTTTGGGATCAAACATGACTAATCCCGATTGTGGAACATTTGCAAAACAAACCTGACAGTTGTCAATCAAACACAAGAAGAGATTATTGCATGAACAAAGCCCCTGCCATCTATGAATGACTGGTTATTTCATGAGATGAAGGTATGAAGGAAATTTTTTCAATTAATTTTACATCCTCATTGAGACTCACAGATAGACGTGCAATATGTTTGTGTAGTACAACTTGCTGTCTTTAGATTGAACCAGTCAGTGAAGCAATGGGTAGGCAAGCCTAGTTCAACCAACCAAAAACAGCCATTCTGATGTGGAGCCAACTTGGGAAGTGTTGCATCTCAGGTTCTCCTTCAGACACATAGCACTTCAGAATGGGAGCGTTGTCTGACTCAAACTGTTCATACAAGGTTTGGTCTAATTAGGCTGACTCAAAATACTTGCGTGATATGCGTGTTGGAAATACAGCCTTGAGACAAAAACAGCCCACTTTCCATCAGAATTATTATGAATTTGTAACAGCTTGTGCACTCCCGGGCCAAAATTGAACCGACCATTTTCTCCATTTGGTCCATGCCCATTGCCCATTATGCCACTACACTACTGGTCAAAAGGTTTAGAACACCCCCCATTTTTCGAGTTTTTACTGAAATTTAAGCAGTTCAAGTCCGGTGAAGAACCCGAAATGGTACAAAGCGAAGCGGTAAACAGCCAGAGGTTAAAAAAAAGTTTAGTTTACCAAAAACTGAAAAATAATGTAAATTTCAGAGTTGTTAAAAAAGGCCCTTTCCAGGGAACAAGTAATGGGTTTGCAACTGCAGCTGTTCTGGAGCAATGGAAGTAAATTCAGCCTTGAAAGTTGATGCAAACAATTCCTACAGGTGTGGCAACTTTTGTTGATTAGTTACAAACTTACATATATATATATATATATATATATATATATATATATATATATATATATATATATATATATATACATACATATATACAGTAGACTAGGCGTAAGTCGGCAGCGTGTAACTCGTCACTTCGCCTAAGTTGGCAGCGTCAAAAAGTCCAGAATTTATCGAAATGTTAATCCTTTTGAGTAAAGTCTGTAAGTCGTCATCTCTAAGTTGTCACTTCCTCAAAGTCGTCAGATGTTGTCCGTTCCCACGTAATGGAAATTCAAGTAAATTACCACGCCAAACTCGTCACATGGAACTTCTCCCTCGTAAGAAGACAGATTTCATGGAATCGTGATGCGCGCTCATTGGTTTACACCGCCAGTGATAGGCTATTTATAACTGCGCTGCATTCAGCTATCAGTGCGCCGTCCCACATGCATCTGAAGAGGTAGGCAGGCTGTGCAATGCAGTCTCTGGCGAAGGAGTAAAGGATCGATCGAGCTTAGTGTTGAAGTCCGATCATGGTTTTATATTGGCTTGTTTTGTACATCACCACACTCACTTTCACATAGGTATTGAGTGGTAGTCATCACGATGACTGTGTGTCATGTAATTTGTCGATGGTATATGAGTTTTCATTCCATATGAAAATTCATTCTACATTCATTCCAATGAATGAATTCTAACAGCCATTCATTCCACATTTGTCGATGGTCATATACCATCACCGATGGTATATGAGTTGTCTTAGTTGTTCATTATCTTTACTTTTGATAAAGTGATTCATGAATTCCATCTTTGCTTGATCACTTTCCAACTCACCAATGAACCCCCACCGATGCCCCGAGGATTGCGTTTCCCTTTTGGTACAATAGCCGGCTTAGAGATTGTTGCGCCCTCTCACACGTACATGTCCAGGCCACGCGCGACTTCATCCTTCACCCCACAGTCATCATGAATGTTCGCATACGCGCAAGTCACATGTCTAAGTCGTCACTTTTTTCTCGGTCCCGATGGTGACGACCTATGCCTAATCTACTGTATATATATATATATATATATATATATATATATATATATATATATATATATATATATATATATATATATATATATATATGGAAAACAAAGTCTCACCCACATCTCTCACCTGTGAATGGAGGGAATAACCAATTAGCTCTCACCTAAGCAATTAAACCCAGGTGGCTCAGATTATAAAAAAAATAAATCGACTGCTCCCATGCTCGCTCTTCTAGCCAAAGAAGCTGCATAAAGAAACCATGAAAGGCTACCCTACTCTTTGCTGTTTCAAACCATTCCCAGAGTTCCTCTTCAGCTGTCGGCATTCACAAATCGTACATACATGAGAATCCCAATGTTGCACATCCCCATTTGTCTGTGTGCGTGTGGCACCAGTTTCCGCAGAAATGGCTGAACAGATCTTTGTTAAACCTTTAGGGGTTCATCAGTGAGTGCCAATGAGTGTTTTAATCAAACAAAATTGATTTTTAAAAAGTTCAATTTTCGGGGGTTTTTTATTTTCCCTATTTTTTTAATCCCTCTTTTGTGCCTAAGCCTTTGTACCTTTGTGAAAGGTAATATTAAATGATCACCGACCTCATTCCTTAGTGGATGTAGGGAAGTGTTTTAGGCACCTACAAAAAAAAAAAAAATAGAAAAAAAACCTCAGTTATTTCTTCAAAATGCCAACAGGATTAGAACAGGACCAGGCAATGCCAGGTACCCCTGTTAGTATGTGATACAAGAATAAACCATAATCTTTGATAAACATAGTGTAGACAGGTGGTTCATTCATCATGATTTTTGAACACACAAAGTGCCTGAAAGTAGCACATGTTACCAAACATGGAGTTGCCCCACTACTAAGAAATCTGATTTGTTTCAGTTTGAATATGATTATAATAACAAAAATCATCTCTTTCAATTTCTGCTTCCCAAATTTTCTCAACCGCACCTGGATTAGAACAGCATTATAAAAGCAAATTACCAATTACCATTGCGTCCTGATGTATTTATCACACCAATGCAGATTTTAGACTGTGCAAGCATGATAATCTAAGATGATAATCATTCCTCTTTCATGTTGACTCTGAGCTCTTTTGAACAAGTATTCATTACCAATCCTGTCCAAGTACCACATGCTATTCTGCCATTTTCAGTCAAAATGTGAATATAACCGACAACTTATCATAAAGATTGGTAATGATCCCCCCCACCAAGGCTGAAGCTCCACATGCAAATTGATAATTCGAGTTCTTCCATGAGCCTCACCTGTTTACAATATATATGTCTGACAAACAGGTTTCAGAAGAAGCAGTCCATCTCTCCTGGAACCTATAGAAACTAAAGCTCTCAACACTATTGGAATCTTCCGCAAGGAGGCCGAAGCACAAGGCCACTTATTCTCACATCACATGCAGGTCAGTGGCCTCTGTTTTCACCACCTATCCTCCGATCTAGCTCCCTATGCTCCCAACCCTCTGACCCTGCTCAGTTTCTCCAGAACGCTCGTGTTCTTCCCCCTCCTGCTTAAACTACCAAAATCCAGGCTTACTGTACAACTCAACTATTTTGTTTCTCTTTTCTCCCATTTGTGGAACCTCCTTCCTGAGGTTGTTCAATGCCACTCTTCCATCTACTTACTGTGAAGGCTTAAAGCAGACAGTGTTCCAGAATCTCATCAGCTGTGTCGTCGCCATCTCTACCCACAATATTTTCTTCCCCCACTTATGATCCACCATGTGCCTTAAATTATGCCTGGTGTTGGCTTAATGGTGAGGGTGGTGGGCTTGGGTCTTAGGATCCTGAGTTCAAATCTCACTCGGCTGTTGAATTAATACTCTGCAGGTTGACTCTGCCTGTCATCCTTCCGAGGTCGGTAAAATGAGTGCCAGCTTGCTGGTATCCTGTGTCGGAGTGGTGACCCGTCCAGGATTGTGCGAAATAGACAAGGAGACTGCTTAAGCAGTACCAATGCTCTGCACAGTGTCGTCCCAGTGGATGGATGAATGAATGAGCCTTAAATCAATGCAAACAAACTCTATGCAAATAAACAAACAAACAAATAAACAAACTTGCCCATTAGTGTCTCCTCTCCATTCCTTTGCTTGTTTTGATCAATGAATTGTCCCACGATAAGTTTATTACCTTTGTATCCTCACTCACCTCACTCTTCATTGAGTCTCAATGTGGCATTAAAAAAAATAAAAAAAATGAAAATTATACATCCCACACTGGTCCTCGTCATGTTTATTTTTCTTTGGACCGCCTCAACAAAAATTTACAGTTACCTATGATGAAAGAGCCAAAACCACCAAATTAAGTCCATCAGGTTTTAATTAAATAAGAGAAGTGTGTGAAAATGGGTGTTGGTGAACTTGTGTTGAAAAAAAAAAAAAAATGGCCACCCATATTACCAAACAGCAACAACATGCGCCAAAAGGTGTGGGGATGTTTCATGTCCAAGATTAGAAACAACCACACATGGTTAGAAACCCTAAATGCAGTTTTCAACTTGCAACCAAACATTGAAACCACCTTTCCTGTTCGGCGATCCTAACCCGAGTACTTTGCTCATAATGCTGGAATCTCAGATTCAAATCCCTCTGCTCTGTTAATTTGAACATCTTGTGATGTTCTCGTAGTTCATGTTCCATAATGCTTTCAGCCTGCAGGTGATAAATGTGATGAACAAGTTCCTCTCTGTATAGAAGGGGTTCAGGTGGAGTGTTTGGGAGGATAACCCCATTCGTCAGGTGGATTGCAAGGCTGACTTCAAGAGGCTAAATATAATGTTGGTGAAAAATGAATTAAATTTTTTTTTATCCACCTTCCTGATTTTATTTACTGCTCACCTGTCATTTTACACCATAACTTTCTTCCCTGTGTATGGGTTGTACTATTTAGTATCTATCCTGGAGCCTTATCACATTTTCTCCCCCTTGTTTAGCTCTTTAAGAAATTTATTTGATTAACCACAGAACAGATAGCCGTTTCCAGCTCATCTGAGCATGCTAGGAATATTTACATTTACAGTAATCCATATTAAAGTGAGGTTGGAAACCCAACTATGGGTTCACGAAGATAATTTTAGGGGGTCAAAAAAAAAAAAGGATTCCAAACACCAATATCTAGGTTGATAATTTTGCAAATATTCATCAACTTGAAGATTGTGACTCAATAATTATATTTGACCCCCAATTTGGCCAAAACGACAGAAGATAAACCAATTGTGGTGTTAAAGGGTCTAAGTTAGCACCCTTTCCAGGCAATACATTGCTCTCTCGGGGAAATGCCAAAGACCCCCCAAAAAAGGGGCAAGTGATATGCGCAATATGGTGGGAAAACTCGCATACGCTATACTTGTTCGATTCAGCAACGCCATTTGCTTGACAGCGTTGGTAAAGGCAAGCAAATTCAGCAATGCTTGCCTTTACAATGATGTTTATGGACCCCTTTCAATCTCTCCAAGTTGATAAAAATAGAAAAGCCTTTTGCCGTTCCTGGTGTAGAAATTTCACACTATGTGAAGTTCTTTAAAAATCCGAACAATAGGAAGTGAGAGAATCAATCACTTGTACTCAACTTGTTACATTCATGGCCAAATTTGCTTCAAACAGCAGCAAATGCAGGACGGTTTAGAACAAAACGATTTGATAGCAAGGAGAAAGGCATATACATTATTACATTTGAATTTATGTGTTACCCAAACAAGAACTCAGATAACTTCATCTAAATAGCAAGAATCAAAAGCAACGGCAGCATCAACTTGGAAATATTGTATGGGAAAAGACCCCACTTTTGACAATTCTCTCAACCCCGCTTTTAAGACAGGTGTAAAGGCCAATGGAATAGCATAATAACAGAGCATGAAGTTTCAACAAAGAGTAAGTGGAGCACAGAGGAAGCAGAAGGACAAGAACACATGGATTACCACAACATGAGACGACGACTTGCAGGTGAAAGGGGCACAGGATCTCAGGGGATGTTGAAAAGCTCAGAGGCAGATATGAAAGAGACCATGTGGTAGCGGTGGGTGGCAAAGTTGAAGTCCCAGATGGAAAAGCATGTGAAAACAACCAGGAAGACGGTTCAACAATTGAGAGGAAAGGAGGATGAATGAATGGAGCGAGCATTAAGCATGAGACTTGGGGAGAGCAACATAAGACCTGTAAGGCTTTCTGGTTGACCACATGTGACCTGGGGAAGCAGGGGTTTGGTAGAGAAGTGAAAGAGCAGAAGGAAGACTACAAGAAAGATTCTAAAAGACACCAATGTCACCAAACCTGCCTTTACAGCCGATAAACATTGTGAGCATTAATGGAAAGAGAAATTAAAGAGATCTGCAAGTGAAAGACTTAACATTCCTTCTCACGTTGCTCACCTTGTGAAAGTTTCATATTGCAAACCTCATCTTACAAATAATAGCCAACATGGCCACCTGCAGGTAGTTTCTCTGACTTGAGTAGCGAGCCAATGTGGCAGGCATGTCAGCGTCAAAATGCAAACTGCCAGGAAAGCAACACGCTCACCATGAGAATCAGTAAGTGATCGGCAGACTGAGGCACTCAAGTCACGTCGATATACAGCCAAGGCAATGGCAGAAATGTCAATAAGCCAAGATCTGGAACGGATGTAAACTTGCAGCATAGAAACAGTTTGAAGTATAAAAACATAGTGCCAGAATCTTGTATCATGAAGTGTTTGTTTCAAATTATTCCCAGTGGACATCCGCAAAGCAAATGTGTTGTGCTGCATGGTGTACAAATCTGTCTCCGACAAACCAAGGAAAAAAAATTAGGAAGAGTGCGGCAATGTGTGGAATTAGGGGCCATCTGTATATTAAGTATGCAAAAAGAGCAGAAAATTTTTAACCTTCCCTCCCCATTCCACCCCCCCCCCAAACAAACACTCATCATACCGTTCTACCCTCCCAAAACTCTGCAATTGTCTGCACGCTTCTCCACTTGCCAAGGTTTCTTTTGTATTTCTGAATTCAATGCCACTTCTTTTTCGCTCCAGCATATGCTACGAATTGGACATTGTGCAACAAAAAAGTGATACGAACGTACTTTCACAATACAAATGCACAATGAAGAAACTGGCGAAAAGAAACAACAAACAAACCATCACAACCGACGAAAAGCCAGAGCAGAAAACTGAAGAGAGAAGAGACACAATCAAATTGGAGGAAAATCTGGAAACGAGCACAGCACAGATGACACCGATATATTATGGAAGCTATTTTCAGAATTTGTTCTTCCATGTAGAACTCGCAGCGCTGCTGAACAAACAAGACAAGACAAAACGACGAAAAAGCAGGACTGTTCAAAACATTCATTTCTTCTGATAGTTATTTCAAAGCAAAGTAATGATGAGGAATTTATAAAATGCAAAACCTCAAAATGGTATTTTCAAAATGCAGTGTGACGAGGTGTGTGTGTGTGTGTGTGTGTGTGTGTGTGTGTGTGTGTGTGTGTGTGTGTGTGTGTGTGTGTGTGTGTGTGTGTGTGTGTGTGTGTGTGTGTGTGTGTGTGTGTGTGTGTGTGTGTGTATGTGCGTGCGTTAAACATCATGAGCTGAACAAACACGTTAATGTTTTGTGTAGAAATGTAGCCTCAAGGCTAATAAATCATCAAAGAACTGGCAGGGTAGCCGAGTGGTATATGCACTCATTCTTAGCTGTCTAGTCTGGGTTCGAATCTCAACCCAGCTATTAACTGTCACCCTGATGTTTGTCAGACGGGGTGAGGCATCAATGTGTGCGCCATCCATTAAAGGGATGTTAAGCCGGAGAATCCATCTGGCAGCACCGGGCATTTGTGGACAAATCTCACGGTGTCTTTGGCGCAGGAGGCGTGTTATCGCCGGAACCCTGAACAAATCACCAATTTCTGCCCAAATTACCTCCAGTTCAAACCCAGATCTGGTCACAGTCATTTCATGAAAGACTTGGGTGAAAAAATGTCCTCCCACCAACGAAACGTGGTGGAATTGGTTTGGTGACGTACAAATGTTGTCATTCATTTGAACACCTCTATATTTGGCAAAAGGGTTACTCACAATGCAGTACGAGCAGTCAGAAGAATCTGAATAGGCACCAAACATCAACCACGTCCATTCTAATGGAGCTTTTTGAAGGTTCAGCAACATTTGGAGTGATCAGGACTACAACCTAATGTTTGAAAACTGCAAATTTGCTGGTAAGCCGTTTGTCTACAGGTTTGGACTTCCACAGATAAAAACCAGACTGTAAAACAACGTTCAGATTCGTTAATGTCAATATCTCATGGGAATCCGATTTTGGGGTGCCATGCACCTGTTAGAAGAGCATGTGATGGCGCTCAAGTTCCTCATACTAGGTGTGATAGTAGGTGATCACTCAGTCAAAGAATTATATTTCCTGTGATTTGTAACCGCCGAGGATCTATTAGCCTGACAAAAGCTCACAATACTTCTCTGTGATTGTTAAAATGCCATGAGAGATTAAATGGAACATGCATCGATTGGAAATGTACAAAGAAAAGTGGCAGAAAGAAATAACACATTCACTCATTGGGGCTGGAGGGGTGGGGGGGAGGTCACAATCAAAAGAAAATAAGACAAGAAAAACACAATGGAAAACTAACAGTTATTTACCATTGATATGAAACATCTCAGGTTGAAAAAAGACAATAATCAATGAACTAACAGTCCCCTTCGAGGTAAAGGAGAGAAATCTGTACACATTTCATAAAGACCGATACAATCTTTATTCCATCAATCAGCTCCTCCAGAGTCAAGATAATTGTATTGTACCCACAATCAAGACAAATTTAACTGCCTCCATGGTGACACATACATTTTTAATTTCACCTTCATTATTAGCATTTCTTTACAGAGGCTAAGGAGCATGGAGGAGCTGCAAAACAAATCATGCACATAAATGTAGACAAATACATGAGTCATGAAATGACACTGGGCTTGACTTCAGAGAAACAACCACCGAGCTTTGGGAAATTAAGGAAATTTCCAAGGTCACTCTGGGTACTGAGGACGCAATATTTACGACGTTTTTCTCTCCACACTCAGTGGCCACTTTTATGGCAGAATGTCCCCTCTCCTTCCCATCGGGCACCAGCATACAGTGTGTATCTATGCTCTATCCTTTAAATTCTGAACATCAAGTGAAGAAGCAACAAGCTCCATTTTAAAAGTTTTTGGTAGGATTTGGCCAGAGCCAGAATCAAACCACTGATTCTGTGGTTCAACCCCCCCCCCCCCAGATTCAGAAAGTATGCTCCAATCATTGTGGCAAATAAAATTTGTTCTATGGGGGGCTGTAATACAAAGGAGGACCTCTGTTTAGAGCCTACACAAAACTGGAAGAGTTTGTACATTTTAAACATGCAATCGTCTCAGCTGCCTTTCTAAAGATACTTACGTGGATTAAACACAGGACATGGTGTGCAGCAGACACACCCAGTTGGTCAGGAAGCATGCAGAAATAGCTGACAGGGCATGTAGTTACTGGTCCCACAACAGTGAAGGGATTTACATTTGATTAAAAAAAAAAAAAGTTTAGAATACATGAAACAAAGTTCAGCTTTGTGATAAAGCTGAATGTCTAAACTCGGTGTTTGCAGCTAAATCTTGTGTCCCAAACCCATCACTATCTCTACCCACTTTACCCAGTCGCACCCAACTGTCCCTGGACTCTGTATCCTTTTCTCCTGACAAGGTGGAGAGCTTGCTTTCAAACCTCGAGTCAGATTCTGCAACCGGTCCAGATGGCATCAGCCCACGTGTCCTCAAAGCCTGCTCTTCTGCTCTTGCTCACCCTCTCTCTGTTCTATTCACCCTCTCATTTTCCCAAGGTCATCTGCCATCTGCTTGGAAATCTGCTAACATCACTGCCCTGCATAAAAAAGGTGCAAAAACAGATCCCTGTAACTATAGACCAATCAGCCTTCTCCCAATCATCAGCAAGGTTATGGAATCCATCATCGCTTCAGACATGAAATCCTTCCTCTTCTCCAATGGCTTGATTTCCAATCATCAATTTGGTTTCAGACCAGGTCACTCTACCCTAGATATGCTGCTACTGCTCTCCCATCAATGGATGGAGGTCCTCAATGCCAGACAGGAAATCCGAGCCGTATCCCTGGACATATCACGTGCTTTTGACACAGTCTGGCACCCTGCCCTACTCACCAAACTCTCTGCCCATGGTATTCAAGGCCATCTCCACTCATGGCTCGCAGACTTCCTCTCCTGTCGCAGTCAACGTGTGGCCCTAAATGGAGTTCTTTCATCCCCTCTTCCTGTGCAGGCTGGAGTTCCTCAAGGTAGCGTTCTGGGCCCTGTTCTTTTTCTGGTTTTCATCAATGATCTCTCGGACTCTCTGGAAAATCCTCTATTTCTCTTTGCCGATGACTCAACCCTCTGCCGTACCATCTGTCATCCCTCAGACCGGCAAGCAGCAGCTTCTTCGCTCACTGCAGATCTGGATAAAATCACAAACTGGTCCAACACGTGGAACATGTCTTTCAATCCAGACAAATCTCACACTCTCACTATGTCTCTTCGAAAGGACCGTTTACAAAACCCCCCATCCACTTTCTCAACAATCCTCTGGAAGAAGTCTTTTCTTTCAAGCTTCTGGGTCTCACTATCTGCCATGACCTTTCCTGGGAAAGTCACATTTCCAACCTTGCCTCAAAAGCCAGTCGCCGACTGGGAATCCTCCGTCGTGCAAAGTCCTTCCTCGGCCCTCTTGAGCTCCTGACCACTTACAAAGCTTTTGTCCGTAGCCTGATGGAGTACTGCTCTCCCCTCTGGGCTGGTGCTCCTGCCTCCCACCTTTCTCGACTTCACGCTGTCGAAACCAGGGCTTTTAAGATCATTGGCATCTCCCGCAATGAAGCTGAGTCTTTGGGCCTCTCACTCAATCACCGCAGGTTGGTCGGTGGTCTTTCTGTCTTCTACCGACTCCTCTCCAGCCTTGCCCCCCTGCTCTCTCTGCGATTTGTCCCAACCACATTTCCACAGGGCGCTCAAGGTCCGCCAACAACCCCCTTCTGGTAAAACTACCAAAATCACGAATCACTGCTCATCTTCACTCTTTCATTCCTCTTTTTCCCGCCTTTGGAATAAACTTCCTCACTCTATTCTTTCCCATTCTTCCCTTCAGGCTTTCAAAACAGCTGTTCACCACCACCTCTTATCTTCCCCCATCCAAATCCTCGATCTTTTCTACCCCCGATAATCCACCCAAGCCCACTTCCTTCAATTCTCCTGCTTTCCTTCCTGAAAGTCCCTTTAATGTCCATCTTCCCCTCGCCATGTTCCCCGTCCCATCCCCATCCGTCTCCCTTCCACAGTTCACCTGTGTCTGTTCCCCAATGTTTTGTCCCTTCCACTCCCGCCCCTCTTGTCTCATGCCTCCTTGCTGTGAGTTGTGTGTTAGCTCTCATACGAGCCTCGACCAAGGTATACAAAAAAAAAAAAAAAAAAAAAAAAAAAAAAAAGCTATTTGTTGCTCATAGCTACACCTTGAGGTGTGATTACAATCTGAATTCCAAGGTTGATGCGAACTCAATGCCCAGCCTCCAATGAATGGCAAAATGGGTCAAACAAGGTGCTTTCTTCATAGGTTTGCCACATCAGAAGGAAAGAATGAAATACACAAAACTGATATAAAACAATTTCTCACCCTTCGGTTGCTGAGGCAGGTAGTCTGGGAAACGGCAATTTAACATTTTTCATGATACAACTATGCACAGTAAATTTAATTACAAGAAAAAAAAAATTCCTTACACATTTTATCCGATTTCTGTATCTGAAGAAAAAGAACAAAAGTTTGGCGTTTGTTGGACGATTGCGAGTGTCTAGTTCCGGTAACATTACAAACGCCCCGGCATGATTAAAGATAAGCACACAGATGCTAGATTAGGATATGGAAGTGCACTGAAGAGGAATGCTGCACAAGGAGATTGAGAAGCTTAAATAATTGACCATTTGTTCCAAAACATTTGTACAAAGAGCTGCCCCAGTGGGATCATTTAAATTTGTGCAAAACTGCGGTGTGTCGCTAAATAAATAAAATAAATAAAAAGTTCAACAAAAACTACAACACGATAAGTTTGTCAATTTGTGAATCGATCCTTCTCAAGCATCATCCAAAAGGATTTGGCTTCAAATCCCACAAAACTATGGGCAAGATGAAATTTATACCAATATACCACGTGGGGAAGTAAACGTGTCAATTAAAAACACCCAAGAGTTGGAAATCAAAGCAGATTTTAAAAAACAACAACAAGGGACAAGGCTGCAAGCTAAAGGTTGATAGTAAATATTGCAGGCAGAAAGGGAGCTTTGGACAAGGAGGTGGAATGGAGGTCTGAGGCACTATGTAGTGGTGAGGAAGAGCTTGCTGTCAATTTTATTCATGAGTTAGTCGATTCAACAGTGAACAATGAGTCTTAAATGTGCTGTTCAATCATTTCACAAATTGATACGAGGGCAGCCATTGTCTGTGTATTCACAAAGGCCGAGCACAAGCTAACCGAGGAAGAAACCGTGCTTGCCAAGACAGCCTTTGTCATAAAACCCCACTTGCTATGAACGTGGCCGCACGGCATTACCAAGCCATCTTTAGACATTCGGTCTTCTGGTACCCTTCGTTATGACATGGCATACCTGTTAATATTCTAACCACCACAGTTCGGCTGGATATAGCATCTAGCACACAATGCCACTGATATCTCATTTTGCACATTCTTGAACAATCATTTCATCATATTTATCAAAGTGAAAATTTGTGAAAAATAGCAAAGCAAAAATTACCAATCCGGATAAAGCCTCTCCCTGACACCCTGACACCTATTCAAATCTTACAATTGTTACAAACGTATGTGTATGGTCTGCTCAATGCTTTTGTTCAGTATACTGAACATGTTTCATTTGTATAATGTTACGGGCCGGGGGTCGGCCGCCAACCCACCGCTCTGAACGGAGCCGCAAGTCGAGTCAGCCTGACCGATCACCCGGAATATAGATCGCCGCACGGATAACTCCGAGCGACGGGTCCTTGTACAAGAACCGAAATACGCCAATCGGCAGATCACGTGGGGAAGGGTCGATTGCCAATATTCAATGTACCTAAATACCGACGTGATCCAACTACTGGGGTATTCCACCCTCGACGGATCTCGTACGGAACAAACCGCCAAGGCGAGCTTGTCCATGCGTGATTCCGAGCGGCGTAATCGCCGAGAACCGTCGGTCCAAATGTCCCCCTATTACGGCAAACCAACGGCTTTCTAACTCCCAACACACGAAATGTTCAGTCAATGAGGGAATGGACGAAACGAGCAGGTTTACATTTACACAAGGACATTTATTATAATGAAACACGTATGCAATTAAATAAGGCAAAACACGTATGCAATTATACAAGCAACAAAAGAACTACAACCGTCTATAAGCAATTATTAATGCACAGTCACTTACACAGTTTTACTTACGGGACTCGGCGCCACCAACATTCATTCGAAAGAAAAGCAGGAAAAAGACCCCATCAAAGGCAATGGGGTCAGACTGGACCTCTTGGGTCTTTATGGCGTGGGACTTGGCAGACCGAACAAGTCCCACGAGAGCGTTTGCAGGTTACCTGCACCCTTGTGGTGTCTGGCTTGGGCGACCCACGATGCTCCTTCCCCACGGCAGCTAGCGTAGCTGCGGTCGAGCTAGGACCTTCCGTGTGGCAGGCGAGCTCTCTCCGGCTCTCTCCACACGAACGCGCTTGGGCGACCCGCGATGCTCCTACCCCACGGCAGCTAGCGTAGCCGCGGTCGAGCTCGGGCCTTCCGTGTGGCAGGCGAGCTCTCTCCAGCTCTCTCCACACGAACGCGCAGTTTGCGCGACACAGCAGGCAAGGCTGCGCCTCCAGCTCGCTTCTCCTTCGTGATGCCCGGACTTCCACGCAGCTCCTTGGCTTCTGGCTTCCTCCCGACTCCCCCAACTGCCGAAGCAAAAAGCTTACTCTTCCCATGGGACTCAGCACACGAACTCAGCCCTACCACGGGACTCCCACGGGACTCTTTACGAACTCTTTTACACGGGACTTTCATGAACTTTTTTCACGAACAAAGAAAAGATGTCCTCTTTATCCTTTTTACCCCCTCCCCCGCACCCGGCGTGACTCATGCCATCGTGATCCACCCCCCGCTCAACCACGGTTGGGAGGGAGTTGTTAACGTCACGGGATGGCAGGGTTCTTCTTCCTCTTTGCAGAAGAGGGGGAGGGACGTCTCCATTGTTTCGTTCCCTAACTATTAAATCTATCCGCAGCGCATCTATATAATCGATTTCAAAACATTTAAACAATGGAAGGTGAGCTATCTAGGGAACATGCACTTATCGACATAGCTGACGAAGGGAACCTGTATGTTGTGTGCAATTGAATTCCAAATTCGTAACACTACCCCTTCCCCTTTTTACAGACTCGCCCCGAGTCGTCAAATTTTCGTGTGACCAGCATGTGTAAGTTTTCCCCTAGTACGTTCTACCTTCGGATCCCTGAGTGCGACATTTTTTTTTTTTGTATACCTTGGTCGAGGCTCGTATGAGAGCTAACACACAACTCACAGCAAGGAGGCATGAGACAAGAGGGGCGGGAGTGGAAGGGACAAAACAGTGGGGAACAGACACATTAGGTGAACTGTGGAAGGGAGAGGGATGGGGATGGAATGGGGAACATGGCGAAGAGAAGATGGACATTACAGGGAATTTCAGGAAGGAAAGCAGGGGAATTGAAGGAAGTGGGCTTGGGTGGATTATCGGGGGTAGAAAAGATCGAGGATTTGGATGGGGGAAGATAAGAGGTGGTGGTGAACAGCTGTTTTGAAAGCCTGGAGGGAAGAATGGGAAAGAATAGAGTGAGGAAGTTTATTCCAAAGGCGGGAAAAAAAGAGGAATGAAAGAGTGAAGATGAGCAGTGATTCGTGATTTTGGTAGTTTTACCAGAAGGGGGTTGTTGGCGGACCTTGAGCACCCTGTGGAAATGTGGTGGGGACAAATCGCAGAGAGAGCAGGGGGGGCAAGGCTGGAGAGGAGTCGGTAGAAGACAGAAAGACCACCGACCAACCTGCGATGATTGAGTGAGAGGCCCAAAGACTCAGCTTCATTGCGGGAGATGCCGATGATCTTAAATGCCCTGGTTTCGACAGCGCGAAGCCGAGAAAGGTGGGAGGCAGGAGCACCAGCCCAGAGGGGAGAGCAGTACTCCATCAGGCTATGGACAAAAGCTTTGTAAGTGGTCAGGAGCTCAAGAGGGCCGAGGAAGGACTTTGCACGACGGAGGATTCCCAGTCGGCGACTGGCTTTTGAGGCGAGGTTGGAAATGTGACTTTCCCAGGAAAGGTCATGGCAGATAGTGAGACCCAGAAGCTTGAAAGAAAAGACTTCTTCCAGAGGATTGTTGAGAAAGTGGATGGGGGGGTTTTCTAAACGGTCCTTTCAAAGAGACAGTGAGAGTGTGAGATTTGTCTGGATTGAAAGACATGTTCCACGTGTTGGACCAGTTTGTGATTTTATCCAGATCTGCAGTGAGCGAAGAAGCTGCTGCTTGCCGGTCTGAGGGATGACAGATGGTACGGCAGAGGGTGGAGTCGTCGGCAAAGAGAAATAGAGGATTTTCCAGAGAGTCCGAGAGATCATTGATGAAAACCAGAAAAAGAACAGGGCCCAGAACGCTACCTTGAGGAACTCCAGCCTGCACAGGAAGAGGGGATGAAAGAACTCCATTTAGGGCCACACGTTGACTGCGACAGGAGAGGAAGTCTGCGAGCCATGAGTGGAGATGGCCTTGAATAACATGGGAAGAGAGTTTGGTGAGTAGTGCAGGGTGCCAGACTGTGTCAAAAGCACGTGATATGTCCAGGGATACGGCTCGGATTTCCTGTCTGGCATTGAGGACCTCCATCCATTGATGGGAGAGCAGAAGCAGCATATCCAGGGTAGAGTGACCTTGTCTGAAACCAAATTGATGATTGGAAATCAAGCCATTGGAGAAGAGGAAGGATTTCATGTCTGAAGCGATGATGGATTCCATAACCATGCTGATGCTTGGGAGAAGGCTGATTGGTCTGTAGTTACAGGGATCTGTTTTTGCACCTTTTTTATGCAGGGCAGTGATGTTTGCAGATGACCTTGAGCAAATGAGAGGGTGAATATAACAGAGAGAGGGTGAGCAAGAGCAGAAGAGCAGGCTTTGAGGACACGTGGGCTGATGCCGTCTGCACCGGTTGCAGAATCTGACTCGAGGTTTGAAAGCAAGCTCTCCACCTTGTCAGGAGAAAAGGATACGGAGTCCAGGGACAGTTGGGTGTGACTGGGTAAAGTGGGTAGAGATAGTGATGGGTTTAGGGCACAAGATTTAGCTGCAAACACCAAGTTTAGACATTCAGCTTTATCACGTGTGGAATCAGCAGTGCGGCCATTTGAGGTAAGGGAGGGGATGGAGGGGGAACATACACCAGAAACAGCTTTGATTAAACGCCACCAGGATTTTGAGGAGGGAGAGAGGTTTGAGAGTTCATACTTGAGATGAGAAAGATGTTGTTTTCTGGCTCTCCTGAGGGTAGATACACACTTGTTCCGAGCTTTGTGGAAAGAACTGAGATTGCCCTCAGTTGGTTTGCTTTCCATGAGGCAAAGGCAAGTTGTTTCAGGACAACTGCCTCGCCACAAGCTTCAGTAAGCCAAGGGCGGGAGGAAGGGTAGGACAACTGAACACGAGAGGGGATAAATCTGTGCATGAGGGAGAGCAAGTTTCTTTGAAAGAATTCCCAGGATGAGTTGATGTTTGAGAAAGTAGTGATAGGAGACCAGTCTGTAAGTTTGATGGCTGCTCGGAGACCCTGCCAGTCGGCTTGAGTGAAATGCCAGACTCGACGGCGGTGAGGTGGTTCTCTGATAACAGCCAGAGAGATGTCCACTTTAACAAGGACGTGGTCAGAAGAACCAATTGGAGCGAAGGAAGAGCAGCAGATATTGTCAGGGAAATTTGTCAAAATCAGATCCAGAAGAGATGGGGTACCATTGGTTGAGATCCGGGTCGGGAAGTTGACCGATTGAGTCAGTCCCAATGAGTCGCAGAAAGCTTTTGCTGAGGTGCCATGGCAGGTGAGAGAGGTACCCACACCGAGCCAACTGGCGTGATGACAATTGAAGTCACCACATAAGAGGAAGAGAGAGTTTGGATGAGAAGATAGAAGATGGTCCATGTTTTCGGATAGTGAGGTGTAGATGGAGTCATCACTGTTCGGTGGACGGTACAGTACACATATAAACATGAGGTGGGAGTGGAGGGGAAGCCGAAGCCAGAGGTATTCCTGGGGGTGTGGGGGAGTGAGAGCAGTGCATGGAGAGTGAGGAATAGAGTCTTTGATGAAGAGAGCAACACCTCCACCAGGACGAGGCTCAGGTCTGTCATACCGTAAGAGGGAGTAACCGGGAAGAGATACTTGGAAGTCAGACACGTCTTGGGAGAGGAAAGTTTCTGATAGGCAGATAATGTCTGGTTTGTCAGTGGCAACCTGTATGGAAAGATCTGAAAGGTTTGAGCGAAGGCCCCGGATATTTGAGGTCCACACTTTTAATGAAGAGGTAGGGGAGGAAGCTTTGGGTGCAGGAGGTGGAGGGGGAGGGGGAGGGTAGGACAAGGGATGAGGGGGGGAGGTAAGGAGGGTTGTCGAAAGAGTGTGGGGTATTGCAGAATAGCGAGGGGAGGGGGCTGAATGAGGAGGAGAAAAGGCCCTGTGGTGCTGTGGGAGAGAGGGGACAAGAGACAAGGAAGAAGGCAGTTGAGGATTTGAGGAGGTGGAGTGAAGAGATGGAGGTGAGAGGGCAGTGGAGGGAGGCAGGTTGGTGGATGAGAGGGGAGACAACTTCGAGAAGGAAGAGTGAGGGGGATGAAAGGTGGGAGAAAGGTGAGGGGGGAATTTTTGAGAGAGGTGAGAGGGAGGCTTGAAGGGAGAAGAGTGGGATGGTTGCTTTGAGAGTGAGAGTGAGGGGTGAGGGGGGTGAGTTGGCACTGAAGTTGGAAAAAAAGAATGGTTGATGGAAAGCGAGCATCCATGGCAAACTGTGGTTTTTAAAAGTTTTAGGTCAGAGATGCGATTTAACACAATTCTTGATGGATGCAATGAAGGCGAATTCAGAGCATGGAGAGAAGAAGCGCTGTAATCGTTGGATTTTTTAGGCAAGGAATGAAGGAGAGGTCGAAATGAGAGCAGTCTGTTAAAATAGCAGAAGAGTAGTGCATTGTGAAACAGTAAAGAGTACCACATGTGTGAGAGAGGAAGATGAAGCATTATAAGATCGTTTTTGTTGTTAATATTAATGTAAGAGAGAGTTCAACAGATTAGGTCATGGAAGTGTAGAAAAAAAAAAATCGAGGAAGAAGACGAGGAGGAAGTTAAGAGGAAGAAGAAGAAGCAGAATCAGGAGAAGGTGAGCATGTTGTTGTTGTTGTTGGGTATATATATATATATTTTTTTATTTTATTTTATTTTTTTTGAGATAAGAAAGAGATTAGTTGGGAGAATGGGGGATGTTTGGAAAGTGGGGAGGAAGAAAATTGAAGGTAATGGGGAGGATATAAATTGAAGGTAATGGGGAGAAAAAACAAACAAACAAACAAAAAAAACGATCGAACACCGAGTGGAACCGGTAGGCCTCAAGCCTAGGCCTAGGCCTCAAACACCAGGTAAGAACGTCGACAAAAATACTCACAAAATAGCACGATTTTTGAAACAAAACCGAACTAGGAACACACAGTAACATGTAGGTGAGAAAATTAAACAATTAAAACGGGACAAATAACAACCGGAAACTTAACTTTGAGAACGTCAGCAGGGAGCCCCGAAGGAGACCTCTAGCCGCTCCAAAACCGGAACCGGAAGCCTCGTTCTTTATACGTGTCCCAAAAATAAATAACCTAATGCGCTGCGTAACTAACTAAACAAACTCTCACAGACTCATTCGGACAACTAAACTAAAATTGCCGGCGCTAAAACAAACATGCAGGTGGGATTCCACGTATTTACAATCTTAACTTATCTATTACATCACACTAACCATGGCCCAGAACTTGTGATCTGTGAAAGGGGAAAGGCAAAAGTAATAGCAAAGTCTTTGGTGCAGGGGAATAGATGGAGATGGTCGCAAAACACAAAAAATGGACTGGATGCACAGGCTGCCTGCAGGGCAGTCCTCACAAAACTGGATGGTCCTGGCGCGCATGGTGATAGATGGACACAGGGGCAAACGCAAACAAGGGCTAGCAGGCATGGGGTCATGGCAGAGGCAGGCAACTCGGCATGGCAAGGTAAGCCCATGCAGAACAGGCAGCTGCAGCACAACAGGCCGGCAGGTGAAGCTGGCCGGCCTCGGGTGTGGTTCCATCAGGTCTGGAGGGAGTGCAGTGCTGCCGGCCGCTCTGAAGGCGGGCTCGGACCTAGCCTACTGTCTCCCCCCACTCTATCGCCTTTGCCTCTCTGTCCATACCCACTCCCTTAATTTGCCACAAAAAACAGCAAAATTTAGCCCCTCTTTATTTTTTATAATTGTCTCCCCAACCCCTTTTATTGTCTTTGTCCAGCTTGCCTATCATGTCCACCTAGCCTACTCCCAACCCCTACGTTCCCTCTCTGGAGGGAACAAGGGAGGGCTAGCGTCCTGTCTCGAGGCCCAACAAAGCCTCAGAATGGCCTCCTCAGAGTTCAGCGATCTACCAAGGTGAGTCCAGTGGCCTACAACGAGCGAAGGGCTGGATGGTGCGAAGGGGTATATATCCTACCAACCCTAACATTCATTAACCTGAAACTACCCCGGGGCTTTCCAAAAACGCCACACTTTTAAAACTATCGGTTCTAAAAACCGTGATTCCCATCGCCTGTGTTGGTGTACATTATAAATTTGGGCCTTGCCCTCAAATTTTCATACGTGCCCTCGCACAATTTCCTGGCTGGGCAGCGTGGCTCAACTGGCAGGAACTCCCTCTCTGCCGAACTCTAATCATGGCACCCCCAGGCCCGCAGGCTGCCTCCGAGCCTACCAGCTCTCTATAAACGCGGCGGATTGCCCTCTCTGGCATTGCCCCCCTCCGATGCCCACGTGGCATGTTGATACCCCGGGTCCCTTTCCGAGGGTCGCCCGTGCCCACTACACTGCCCCCGTGGCATTCTGGCGCTACGGGTCCCATTTCCGACGGGTCGCCCGTGCCCACTACTCTATCCCGACTCCTCTTGGGCCCTTGACCTACTCTGGCCGACTAGTCCGGTGCCTGGGGTGCCCACTAAACAAAACTCAACTTTCCACAGCCACGCTCCCAGCCGGTCCATGAACTCTTGCACCCCTCCAAACGGGTTTCGTGTCTTCTCTTGACACCAACAACAAAACGACCTCCTGTTAGTAAATTTGAATAACCCACTAGCTAACATTAAACTGACCCCGGGGTCACTTGTGTGGGAATCACTCCTCCCCCCAATCAGTCATTCGCACCATACATACACATTCGCTCCACTCGCACACTTGGGCCCACTGTCCTACACTCATTCCTCACACACTTTCCATTTCGCAACTCACACCAACACTCCACACTGCCATCCTTCTAACTAAATCCCCTGACTAACTCGTGCTCCCTAGTCATCCCTTAAAACTCATGCACGTTCCATTTACTCTACGTAGCTAAGCTACGTCTCCACGACACATTTCCAGGTCTGTCCATGTCTCCAAAAATCCAACAATTCCATTTCCTAAATCTAAACTAAAATCCCTCTAACTAATCCATTCCACGGGCTCCATGAGGTACAACCCATGTCCCCATGAAGCCGGTCTCACTAACTCTAAACCATCCTCCTAACTAGTACTTCCTGTGCTCCCAAACAAAGGGGTCTTCCACCCCTTGCCTGGGAATCATGTTCACCCGAAGCAAGGCTTGCTTTTCTCAACTCTTTTTTTTTTTCCATAATGCGCACCACCAGCGCAGCAGTTCACAGCCGCGCTCTTTTTCCGTGATGTCATGGCAGCTGCTTGCGCCCCACGCACCTTGTCCCTCTTGGACGGTACCGTCCGGCAGGAATTCCCTTCTGCCGGATTCCAAACACACGTGCAGCCATGACGCCACTCTGCGCATCTCAAAGCAAGCCCCGCGTTTCGAGGGGTTCCCCATGCAAACACACGTGCTCTGCTCGTCGGAGCTTTACAAACACGCTCGCGTGGAGAACCTATCCGGTCCAAATTCCGAATCCAGCCGATCTTCTGTCCATCCGCGGGATCGGCTAACATCCACCGCTGGCGTTTCCGGACCAGGTTTCACCTGCGCAGCCGCGCACGTGGCGGCCTTGTGCGTAGCACAGCACAGACCCCGCGCTCACTGCTGTGCAAACCCGGCACGGTTCCCAATTCAGCTACGGCCGCTACTCGGCCCTTGTCCTTCATCTGGTCCCGTCGTTGTCGCCGTTCAACGCACACACTCCTGCGTGCCACGACGCTCACACACTCCACCATGGCACTCGGACACGGGGATGCGGCTGCGTTCTCCCGCATGCCGACTGTCATCTCCCTCACATACAGCGACCTCACACACGCTGTCCCTCTCACACACCATGCTTCATTCACACACACCATACTACTCACACACGTGGAGACACTCACACGCGGTGTTTCACTCACACACGGTGCTTCATCCACACAGACCGTTTCACTCACACACACGGCCTCTCTGACACGCGGTGCTTCATTCACACATGGAGTGCTGGGAAGCACACACCCCGGCATACTCGTGACCACACCACTCACACACGGGGTCTCCTCCACACAAGGTGCGCGTTTCAACACGCCCGCTGAACTCACACCTTTCACCACACACACCGGGCCAATCACACTGGGGAATCGTGCCCCCACAAGGGTTCCCGGGGCCTCCATACCCCCCAAGCTCCTCGTGCACCCATCAACAGCACTCGCCCCCTCTAACTCGCTCGGCACGACCGAACTCACCTGGTCGTGATTCGCTTCAAGGGAGAATAGTGTCTCCCTCCGTTCCCGAAGGAGGCTATCCAGATGCTCGCACCGGGTCACAAAATATTCTGCCAGCTTCCCCTCATGGCCCTCCACTACCTCCATGTGTGTGTGCTCGTGTTTAACCCCGTCCAATTCACCCTCTATCTCCCGTGTCTCTGTACATTTTATTTCTGTTGTCTCTGCGTGTCTATTAGTTACTGTTTCTTTCTGGCTCCATTTTCCTTCCCATCTGAGTCGTTCTTCCTCTCTGAGCCCCATTAAATGTTCGTTATCTTTCCGGAGTTTTTCCATCTCTGTGGACTCCAATTTTGCTCTCTCCTCGAGTTGATTAATTTCAAACTCATATTGTTTTTGTTTCGTTTTCCACTGTTCCTCTTGCTCTTCGTTCTACAATCTCATCGTTTCTTTCAATTGGCTTAGTTCTCTTTCCCGTTTCGTTCGTTGTTCATTCTCTATTTCCTCGCACTCCCGCCTCGCCTTTTCTTTCAATTGGTCAACCTCAAATTCATGTTCTTTTTGTTTTCTATTCCACTGTTCCTCTCGTTCTTCCTTCTCCAATCTCGTTGTTTCCTTCAATCGACTGATTTCTCCTTCCTGCTTCATTCCTTGCTCCTTCACTTTCTCCTCATACTCCAACCTATTTTTTTCCTTCTGTCGTTCAGTTTCAAATTCATACTCTTTTTGTTTTCTATTCCACTGTCTCTCTTGTTCCTCATTCTGCAATTTCGTTATTTCCTTCAATTGACTGATTTCTTTCTCCTGTCTCATTCTGCAATCTGGCCTTCGCTTCCAGCTGTTCGATCTGTACGGTGTGGTTCCTTAACGTTTCATTCTCTGCTGTCGTTCTTTCTTCTCTCACCATGCTCAACTCGTTTTGTAATTCCGTCTCTTTGTTTTGGTGTTTCAGTATCTCAGAAGCTTTCTTTTCTAATTCTATCGTCATCTCCACACACTCTAACCTTGCTTTGGCTTCTAACTGTTCGATCTGTACAGTGTGGTTCCTTAACGTTTCGTTCTCTGCTGTCGTTCTTTCTTTCAACATCCTCAGTTCATTTTGTAATCCTATCTCTTTGTTTTGGTGTTTCAGTATCTCAGAAGCTTTCCTTTCTAATTCGTTTTTCATCTCTACACCTCTTTCACATTCTTTCTTCCTCATTTCATCCATTTCCCTCCTGTATTTATTTAGGTATTCCAGGCGATCCTCTTTCAGCTCCTGAACATGTTCCTGTGCATCGGCCAATCGTTGTGCTTCTGTGTGCACATAATCCTTATGAACCCAGTCTGCGTTGGCTCAGTCCTTTTCCAACCCCCGAATTCGTTCCTGTGCCTCGGCCAATTCAGTTTGCAATGTACTTCCGTCGCCCTGCCTCGCCTGCCATGCCCCCGTGGTTTGAACCGGTAGGCGGGAGCGCTTCCCCCGCCGTGCCGTGCGGCTCGTTGCGCTGGTAACAGCAACCCGCTCACGCCTCGTGCCGCGCTGAGGTACGGCCGCGCCGCCATCTTGCGACTCCGAGTTTGTTTGCCGGAAAAGTTCCTGCACAGGCCGCTCCCATTGACTACTATTCGTGGTGCGGTTATAATAATAAAACGGAGAACCAGGTACATTGGTGCATCGCCGTATTTCCCAACCTTCTGGTATGGGTCCAACCCGTATGGCGATGGCGTCTTGGACCATGGATTCTAACATTTCCAAATCCATTCCTAATCCCTCCTGCCCCTGCTTGCCTTGGCTGAACATCTTACGTGCTGGGAATAAAATTTGTAACGCTCGTAATTTGGAGGACACGGGGGGGGGGGGAGGGGGGAGTTGCTCTGTATAACCCTGATCAGACTCCATGAATTTTGCTACGGAGGCGGAGGGGGCCGAATCGCACTTCTGACAACCAGTTGTTGCGGATTCAAACCTACAAATTTACGGAGGTGGATGGGTTCACACCCCACTCCTGACTACAAGTTGTTACAGGCCGGGGGTCGGCCGCCAACCGACCGCTCTGAACGGAGCTGCAAGTCGAGTCGGCCCGACCGATCGCCCGGAATGTAGATCGCCGCCCGGATAACTCCGAGCGACGGGTCCTTGTACAAGAACCGAAATACGCCAATGGGCAGATCACGTGGGGTAGGGTCAATTGCCAATCTTCAATGTACCGAAATACCCACGTCATCCAACTACCAGGGTATTCCACCCTCGACGGAACTCGTACGGAACAAACCGTCGAGGCGAGCCTGTCCGTGCGCGATTCCAAGCAGTGTAATTGCCGAGAATCGTCGGTCCAAATGTCCCCCTATTACGGCAAACCAACGGCTTTCTAACTCCCAACACACGAAATGTTCAGTCAATGAGGGAATGGACGAAATGAGCAGGTCGACATTTACACAAGGACATTTATTATAATGAAACACGTATGCAATTAAATAAGGCAAAACACGTATGCAATTATACAAGCAACAAAAGAACGACAACCGTCTATAAGCAATTATTAATGTAGAGTCACTTACACAGTTTTACTTACGGGACTCGGCGCCACAAACATTCATTTGAAAGAAAAGCAGGAAAAAGACCCCATCAAAGGCAATGGGGTCAGACTGGACCTCTTGGGTCTTTATGGCGTGGGACTTGGCAGACCGAACGAGTCCCATGAGACCGTTGCAGGTTTCCTGCACCCTCGTGGTGTCTGGCTTGGGCGGCCCACGATGCTCCTTCCCCATGGCAGCTCGAGTAGCCACGGTCGAGCTCGGGCCTTCCGTGTGGCAGGCGAGCTCTCTCCGGCTCTCTCCACACGAACGCGTGGTTTGCGCGACACAGCAGGCAAGGCTGCGCCTCCAGCTCGCGTCTCCTTCGCGACGCCAGGACTTCCACGCAGCTCCTCGGCTTCTGGGTTCCTCCCGACTCTCCCAACTGCCGAAGCAAAAAGCTTACTTCTCCCACGGGACTCAGCACACGAACTCTGTGCACGGGACTCCCACGAGCTCAGCCCACGAACTCAGCCCTACCAAGGGGACTCTTTTCACGGGACTCTTTCACGGGACTTCCACAAACTCTTTTTAACTCTTTTGGGACAAAGAAAAGATGTCCTCTTTATCCTTTGCACCCCTCCCCCGCACCCGGCGTGACTCATGCCCTCGTGATCCACCCCCGATCAACCACGGGTGGGAGGGAGTTGTTGACGTCACCGCAGGGTTCTTTTTCCTCTTCACAGAAGAGGGGGAGGGACGTCTCCATTGTTTGCTCCCTAATTATTAAATCGATCCGTAGCGCATCTAATCGATTTCAAAACATTTAAACAATGGAAGGTGAGCTATCTAGGGAACATGCACTTATCGACATAGCTGACGAAGGGAACCTGTATGTTTTGTGTGATTAAATTCCAAATTCGTAACAATAATAACCTCCACCACCGAAGGTGAAGGAGGTTATGTTTTCACCCCTCTCTGTCTGCTTGTTTGTTTGTTTTTGTGCAGGATATCTCAAAAAGTTAAGGACCGATCCGGATTAAATTTGGTGGGCAGGTTGGGTGTATGACAAAACTAACTGATTCGATTTTGGTGAAGATCCGCATCCGGATCCGACTCCTAGAATTTTTAAAGTGATCCTTCACCATTGAGAATAAGGGCCAAAAATGATATATAGCACGATATCTCAAAAAGTAGTGGACGGATTCAGATGAAACTTGGTGGGCATGTTGGATATGTGACAAGATAGGATTGATTCAATTTTCGTGAAGATCCGAATCCAGATGAAGATCCTATAATTTTTTAAGCCATTCTTCACCATTGAGAGATAGAGCAAAACTAACATACATCACAATATCTCAAAAAGTTGTGGACGGATTCAGATGAAACTTGTAAGACAGGTTGGATGTGTGACCATGACAAATTAATTCTATTTTGGTGAAGATCCTAATCTGGATCTGGATACGATAATTATTAAATATTAAAGGGATTCTTCACCATTGAGAGATAGGGCCAAAAATGATATCGTACTATATAGCTGATATTTCAAAAATGTATTGGGCCCAAAATGTTCTCATGGATCAGGCATTACGTGGCGGAAGTATGCGCTCTACCGAGTGCCCTTCTTGTTGTCTGCTGCGATGTGGACATTCAGGATACTGAACAAAAGACTTGGACAGAGGGGTTTTACAGTTTTGGAGGTAGGAATGGTCATCTTGTGCCCACCTGATTCCACATCCCCAAACAATCCCTTTATCCTGCCTCTCACACTCACCTTGCTCCCAAACCCTTTTCTACATGCTCTCAATTTAATCTTTCTTCAGCAACTGTCATGCACAAACATAATATTGCACAAAACCCATGTATAACATTATTTCATAAAGACTTCTCCCACAGCCTCAGACTCTGCTGTGGTTAGACGCAGAACGTTGATGGACACCGCAGTTGAATTTAATGAAACTTGTGAAGGATAATGCAACAGACAGACACACAAAAGTGCACGTGCACAAACACACATATATGCACATATACACGGAGATCGCTACTTTGAGACCTGGGATGTCTCCATTCCACCTTCTGAAACCTGCATATGGAGATAAACAACCAACGACACACACGCATGCACACCAGGAATCAAACACGGAGCGAACAGCTCAAAAGAAAGTGCACTCCATCCAAGCTATTCCGTCAGGGAAACAGGCCAATTCAAACCATCTCCAAAAAGTATCTACCCGAAATAGTGATTACATCATATTAAGAAAATCAATCTCAATTGGTGCGCTTCTCAACAAGACTCCAACATATCATATTTTAATATTCCAAACACAAAACTGACCGCCAAGTCTATTTTGAACTCAAAACAATTCCACATAGTGAATAGGAGGATAAACAACAAATAAACAAGAAAACGGGAGTCAATTGGAAAACACAAGGAAACAAGTTGCACAGACTGCAGAAGATTGGACATTAAACCAATAAAAACAATTCCCTTGTAGGGATGTAACATGCAAAGGGAAGTTTGAATCACTGCATTATTTATCTCAACTACAAATTGCCGATCCAACCAGAAATAGTTGCTCAACCTGCTCCCAAACAAGAATGTGTCAGTCCATCCATATTCACCTCTCCTTCCTCAATGCTATGTCTCCTACGAACACCTTAAAAAAAAAAAATCTCCCTCATTTTCTTCCACATCATCTTCCCCACAATCCCATTCCGAATCCATCACATCAAAACTGTCAGGCAGGGTGGTGCAGAGATAGCGCACTTGATTCTCATAGATTCTCGGCCCAACAATAAACTGTCGGACTGGAGTTTCACCACAAATACGCCATCCCTCGGACGGGACACGAGGCCGAGTACTCATCTGCCAGCAATGGTTGCGGATGGACATCAAAATCCCACGGTGTCATTCACAAAGAGCGAGCGAGTCTCCCAGCACCCTGAAAAAATTACAGGTTCCAGCATTGTCCGAAAGGGGTCACTGCTTCAGCAGCACTGCCATGCTCCTGCGTAATGATGCAACCAGCCGGCTAAATTCACAATCAAATCCACTGCAATATGCATTCGCTCATAATAATGTAATTTTTTTCATAAATCACCAGATTTATAAATGTTTTATCACACGCTCAAATTCGACGAGGCTCGATGCCATGCCCCATGTTCCTTGTGTGAAAATTTCAAGTCTCAATGTTAGTGTGAGAGAAGAGAGGAGGGGAATGTTGATGGGGGAGGGAGGGAGGAGGAGGGGGGAGGTTCTGAGCAGATAACAGACATGCTGTATTTCAGCTTGTGGTATCACTCATGATGCACTGGCAGGAAAGGTCCATGGAATGCCTTGAACACAATTTATCTTCATTGAATGGAAATGTGTGAGTGCAAAAGGCGAATCTGCTTGAGATGCAAAGATGAGAGGAAATACTCATACATCTTCACTATGTAGGCTGTACCCACTTAAAAAAAAAATTCAAAGTGTACCAATGAGGAATAGACTAATTAGGAGCATAATTATACCAAATATCTGCCAAATATGTACACAATGGAGGGGAGAGGAATGCATGAGGCGGTGAAAAAGGAGTAGGGGGTGTGGGGGAGAGAAGGGTGGGATGGAAATCAAATAACCAATACCATTCATGTGCATTAGTAATATACAAAAGTTAGCTCCTATAGTTTATATAGTTCATCACAACTGACAGTGCAAGCACCCCAACCCCACACCTTCCTAAAATGATTTAACTGCAATCTTTACTTTCCAAAAATCCAGTGATGTATTTAATATATCCAGTTGCAGGTCGAAATTAAATATCGCTAGTCTGAGCTCCGACCACTCTCGGCAGGGTTATGGGGCCCTGAAGCAAGCATCCTCAGCATCTCTCGTATCTTTCGTGTATCCACAGCAACTTCTGACCATAAACATCTTGCTAACATTTTGGTACTTTTTAAGCATAATCTAATTTTTTTACATAAAAATTTGTTTGACCAACACTAATTAATAACAGGTCTTGGAATATGACACTAAAACAAAGAAAACTAGAAGGGCACTCGGTAGAGCGCATAACTCTGCCAGGCTGATGAGTTTACATTTTGTATCCCACTGATAGGCTGGATCTGGATTTGGCCCTGAAATAAAATTTAAATCGGCTTGTTCTTGTCGCCGAACCAACTCAACCACCAAGTTTTGTCCGAATCCAAACATAACTTTTTGAGATATCGTGCTATGTGTCATTTTTGGCTCCATCTCTCTGGTGAAGAATCACTTAAATTTAAGTATGTGGATCCGGATCCGGATATTCACGAAATTCTAATCCTTTCGTCCTTGTCACACACCCAACCTGCCCACCAAATTTCTTCCGAATCCACCCACAACTTTTTGAGATATCCTGCACATAAACAGACAAATAAACCAATGTCACCCACAGGGTGACCCGTATCTTGCCAAAAGGTGACCACGTGTGACTTCTTTCAGGTCACACTGAGGTGAACAGAGCTGCGATCCACCAGGAGCGACTCCTTGAGGAATATCTGCCTCGGAGAGACTCTGATGAGAATCGTTCTATAGAGTAACCATGAAAGATATGCGTTTGCCTCATAACATCACCAAATGACGTCATAATGTCTCAAGCTTGACATATCGAGAAAGCACTCATCGAGGTGTTCAATTTGAGGTACTACATGATATGGTTCCTAAAACTTGAAAATTTGACCTTGGGGTCAAATATGTTTGCCCTTTGGCGCTAACCATGAAGGTCAAGGCCAATCGCCACAAAAAATTAATCAGCTGAGCGCCAGACCATGAACTATATTCCCATGAAGTTTGAAGACGATCCGATCAAAATTACTCAAAAAATAAGGGTTTCGTTGACTCCCCTGATTTGCGACAAAGTGACCTTGACCTTCAAAATTTTATGCGCTGAAAGGGACCTCTATAGGCCTCTGATATGCGAAGTTACAAAAATTTCCAATGATAACTGTGCTCTGCAGAATTTTTTATATGTGATTACAGACAAACAAACAAACAAAAAAAAAAGTTGACTAACATACCTTGCAAAAACTTCATTTTGGCAAGATAACAAACAGGGGTAAAAACATAACCTCTGTCCACCTTCGGTGGGTGGAGGCAACAAGGAAAAAAAAAGATATAAAATGTCGTAGCACCCATGGTTTGAATAATTTTTGTTCATTTGTACATTTGTTATGATCTGTCTACATCTGTATTTGCCTTTTAACTTGTCATCTATAAAGGGGTTAAAAATTGAAACTCGAGTGAAGTTGATGCCGAGCCATCGCAAATCCCGTTTCCCACCAAAAGCAAAGTTGAAAGATGGCAGAGTTCCATCAGAATATCCAATTGTGAGTTAAAAAAGCAAAAAAAAAAAAAAAATCATTACATATTTCATGCATCCCCCAATGTTGATTGCATATACAAAGTTTCAATAACAACAACAACAACAACAACAAAAAAATTCAATCTTTATTTTTATCGCACCTGTGTCCGAAGGAAGCGGTTCAGTTTGGGATTTTTAACATGAAATAGGCAAAGCCCAGAAATGAATGAAACCAATATTAGAATTACCCTTTAGAACCCGTTAGAACCCTCCAGGATTAAACACGGTGGGTCAGAACGGTTCTTCTTCCTTCTTGAAGGACGGATGGACGAACGAATGGAAGGAAGGATATACCCAAATAATGAAGCAGCTTCACCACTTAATGTTTTAAAATGTGCCCATAAATGCATGTTTTGGTATTTGACATTTTGACCCCGCCTCGTGGCCCCAGGGGACGGGACTGAAAATGATACTGCTCTCACACATTCTTGCCATGAGGTGATCGTAACTACCAAGTTTGGTGAATCCATGTGGTGATCACAACTACCAAATTTGGTGAATTTCTGCACAGCCATTTAGGAGGAGATAACATAACGGACGGACAGACAGGTGGAGCCGATTGCAACATCCCCCCCACCCCCCAGTTTTTTTAAAGTGTGGGAAAAATTAAATTTAATTGCTTTTATTGTCATTCAATAACTTAGGCATCCAATACTCTTTCACCAACTTTGGTGTGTGTCCTCCTGATAATTTAAACAGTTTAGTCGGCCCGCACGACCAAACGGTGCAGAACACATCCAAGTTCCGAATGCAGTCAAACAACACCGGTCTAAAGAAAAATATTTCATTTAACCATAATCAGAGGTACTCAAATAAAGCGCTGGAAAGCAGGCAGGTGGACACGCTCACCTGAGGGAGTAATTGTTCAATAAATTGAGGGCAGACAGGATAAGAAAACGAAAACGGAACAAATCCTTGGGACAGTAGCACTGAAACCTTGGTGTATATTTCATCTATCTATAATTCCAGCAATCTGTGTGTGTATGTATGTGTGTATGTCTGTGTGTATGTCTGTGTGCGTCTCTGTGTGCGTCTCTGTGTGCGTCTCTGTGTGCGTCTCTGTGTGCGTCTCTGTGTGCGTCTCTGTGTGCGTCTCTGTGTGCGTCTCTGTGTGCGTCTCTGTGTGCGTCTCTGTGTGCGTCTCTGTGTGCGTCTCTGTGTGCGTCTCTGTGTGCGTCTCTGTGTGCGTCTCTGTGTGCGTCTCTGTGTGCGTCTCTGTGTGCGTCTCTGTGTGCGTCTCTGTGTGCGTCTCTGTGTGCGTCTCTGTGTGCGTCTCTGTGTGCGTCTCTGTGTGCGTCTCTGTGTGCGTCTCTGTGTGCGTCTCTGTGTGCGTCTCTGTGTGCCCCTCTGTGTGCCCCTCTGTGTGCCCCTCTGTGTGCCCCTCTGTGTGCCCCTCTGTGTGCCCCTCTGTGTGCCCCTCTGTGTGCCCCTCTGTGTGCCCCTCTGTGTGCGCCTCTGTGTGCGCCTCTGTGTGCGCCTCTGTGTGTGTCTCTGTGTGTGTGTGTGTGTGTCTGTGTGTGTGAGACCACTGTTTCTCGACAACCGCTGGTCCGATCTGATCGAAACTTGCCAGGTATATTGCTGGGGACCTGAGGATGTGCCTTTTCAAGGTTTAATATTAATTGGACAAGTGCTTCCCAAGTTATGGCCATTTATTTACCAAACCAATGAGAAGACACGTTGTTGCGTGGGCGTGGCCGATGGGGAAGGGAAGCTCAGCCGCGTTCCCCATTACGGGTTACAAAGTACGGACTTCCGGAGAGTGATGACTTCGTGTATTCTAATAATTTCTCGATTTCTTATGCGCATTTATAGATAAACACAATGCCGCAAGTTATGATTGTTTTCATATGAGACGGTGCATGCTGCAACGTCCGCACGGTGCAGACGGTGCATGCCGTTTTTTTTCTCCTCTTTCCTCTTTTCTTTGTGTTTTTCCTTGCGATAAAAGGCAAAATACGCTGTAACGTACGAACTTCCGGATAATGATGACTTCGTGTATTCTAATAATTTCTCGATTTATGCGCATTTATAGATAAACACAATGCCCCAAGTTATGATCGTTTTCATATTAGACGGTGCATAAATTTGGGTAACATCAGAGTGCTGGTATGCTCCGAAGCAGGAAGTAAATTATTTTTTGCACGCTTTTTTTTCTCCTCTTTCCTCTTCTCTTTGTGTTTTTCCTTGCGATAAAAGGCAAAATACGTTGGCGCTAATTGAATAATTGGCCATTAAAACTAAATTGCGAATAATCGTAACTGCCATATGTGAACTTCCGGACAGTGAGGACTTAACTTCCGGATAGTGACGATTACTGTATTCTTTCTCGATTCTCTTAAACCCAATACCCCAATCCAGTCAGTGACGATTACTGTATTCTTTCTCGATTCTTTCTTTCTCGATTTCTGTACTTTCTCGATTTTCTTAAACGGGCACGCACCTACGGGCATGCACTAGTATGTAGATAAAACCATTAAAAATATATTGTGTCTAACACGTTTCTCCTGGAAGACAACATCCTCTACGAGGCTGGCTTAACAGGATTACTTAATGTTGCGTATCCTTCACTTCAATACAGCACGAGAAATTCTGGTGATTCCCAGAACGTCCGGTTGACTTGGTGGAAGCTTTTGATTGGACAAATTGACGTTCAGGACTCGTCATAATCATAACGAAAGTGGGTGGAGGGTGGTGGGGGTGCCAGGGACGGCTGGTTGGGAAAGGTGAAGTTAAGGATTATTGTTGACTACATTTTGACGGGGCTTTCAAGAAAATCGTAAGCACTTCTGCATAAAAACATCGAAGTACTGTTCCTCTCAAGTTTGATTTATTCATGGAAAGTCAGGTTCGTAATAATCATTCCTTTCTCCATGTTTATCGTTGGAGAAAATGACAGGAAGTCCCCGTAAATACCATAAATATTCTCTTGCATCTCATCAAACCAAGTTCTATGTTAGATGCATTATTTAATTTGTTTAAAATCAATTTGTTTGTGTGCACATACATCTTTACAATTTAATTCTAGCTTACGTTCTCCCCCCACCCCCAAAAGTAATGTACTCGTTTTAATTTATGAAAAAAGCAATCCATGTAGTTTTGGTTACATACATACAAAGCTCCATTATAGCATGATGATGATAGGATTTAAAACAGTAATTATAAAGAAACCTGTTTTTCAGTCAGGCTGCACTGGCAATTGAAAAATACCAAAGATATTTCACAAAGTACAGGCAATGTACAACAAATAATTAATATCCATTAGAAAGGAAATATGTGTGTGTGTGTGTATATATATATATATATATATATATATATATATATATATATATATATATATATATATATATATATATATATATATATATATATATATATATATATATACATACATACATACATACATACATACATACATACATACATACATACATACATACATACATACATACATACATACATACATGATGTCCAGCCTGGTGTTGGTGCAGTGGTTAGGGCAGCGGCTTGGGATCCAAAAGGTCCTGAGTTCAAGCCCTGTTGGGCCACTGAATTAATACACCAGGGGGTTGACTCAGCCTATCATCCTTCCGAGGTCGGCAAAATGAGTACCAGTATACTGGGCCGGTGAATACCCCGGTTAAAATAGGTGTACCATATCCCTGTGTCGTAAGAGGCGACCAGGGTTGCGTCAGGAAGGGCATCCGGCGTAAAACATGTGCCAAATCACTATGCGGATCATACGGATGATCCGCTGTGGCGACCCCTAACGGGAACAGCCGAAAGAAGAAGAAGAAGAAGAACATACATACAGGATGTCCAAAAAAAAATGTACTCACATTTTGGCTCCTCATAACTCATTAAATTTTTCATTTATTTTCAGATCAAATTGACCATAATAATGGCAGAAGTATGACTAGGTGTTGAAGAAAGAAAATTTATCATAAAGTGCTACTTGAAGCACGAAAACATCATGGAAGTGCAAAGACAATTTAGAAGACATTTTCACAAAGATCCACCAACGCGATGCACCATTGCTCGCATCCGAGATAAGTTTGAAACAGATGGAACTGTGCATGACGTCCATAAGGAGCATTCAGGAAGACCACGGTCATCAACCACCCCCCGCAAAGGAAAATCAATTGCTGGAAACCCTAAACCTATCTCCATGGAAATCTGTACGACACATGGCTCATGAGACAGGAATCTCAAAATCAGGCGCCCATCGCATTTTGAAGCAAATTAATTTGAAAAGTTGCATTCCAAAATTAATCCACGCTCGAAATGAAGACGATCTTGACCGGAGAGCTGAATTATGTGAGTGGTGCCTGGGCAAATGCGAAGAAGATGCAGCATTTCCATCCAAAATTGTTTGGAGCGATGAGGCCAGCTTCAAGTTAAATGGCTCAATTAACCAACACAATTGCACCTACTGGGCTCCTGAAAATCCACATGTTACTATGGAAAACCATTTAAACTTACCAGGGGTTACTGTGTGGTGTGGGATATCAGCATTGGGCATCCTCGGGCCATTCTTTTTTGACCAAACTGTCACTGGGGATGTTAACTTAAACTTGCTGCAGGAATCCGTCGGTCCACATGTCGAAGAGTTAAGGCCCGGTCACACCTTGACGTTTTAGCCAGCGATGGCAACGTATCAAAATGTATGTAAAACGCTGGCTTACGTTGAACTTTTGATGTTTTTTTTTTAAAGATTCGGACGTATTCATAGCGACTTGGTCTTATGTATAACGCATTGGTAACAGACACAGAATGTTTCGTTGTGTTATAGATAACTTATACCAACGAATGCTGAACCTGTTGTCGGCCTACACAACCGATGCCCAACGATAGTCTAACTTAGGAATAGCACGTTGCACGCATCGCCGACGATGTCGTGACGTAGCCTATTAAAAGGCTGACGCACAACGATTCGAATCATAACTGCCGTAGAAATGGAAGTGACAACATCGCGGTCACACCTTGGCGATCTTGCCAGCGTATGCCGACCTAAGAAAAATGTATCTAAAACGTTGGGGCACGTCAAATACGGTATGAGTAAGTTTGGTATACGTAAATAGAACGCTAAAGTACGCTATCATACGTCGTAGTAAGTAGAGTACATCAAGAAATTTTAAACATGTTCAAAATTTTTGGACGTACTCAGGCGTATGACACACGTTCCGCATGTGATGGGGATAAGTTTTACACACGTCCACAAAGGCTACTTATAAGCTACTCATAAGTCGAAACACGTCGCGGTAATGTCTTTTTTACGCGAAACTTATTTCTAACTTATGTTTGACGTGCTTTGAACCAATTATTTACGTAGTCCCAACACACATCGACGTATGTAGACGTATTCCAATGACATCTTCCGGTCGACAAAAAAAAAAATAAATGAACGTGTTTCTAGCTTACAACTGCCATATAAAGACGTGTTCCCAGCGGTTTTGGGAATTGGTATATAAAAATGCTGCTCATAAAAGGGGAACCCAACAGTGTTTTCGAGTCCTTTTTGAGTCGATGTCCATGTCAGCAGTAACAGTATCAGTATCAGTATTAGTTTGTTCATGTTGGCAGGAGTAGGTGAGTGTGAGGGGGAGGGTGTGGGCTATGATGGATCGTCCTTGCGTCCGCGTGTCCACGGGTAGGAGACATCTTTTCACCATTGTTCGAAGTTCTTCGCGGCTAATTTTTTATGGGGCTTTTTCAACAATGAGCTATAGCTTGTTTTTACGACTTAGGTCTATTCATAATGGGTTGGACAAATGCACAATGAACTAATAATGTGCATAGAGTGCTTTGATTACTTATAGATATGATATACCAACGAATAATTATCGTGAAGCCGGCGTTCACAAACTATGCCCAACGATAGCCTAACTTATCCATATCGTGCGGCAGTTTATCTTTGCCGGTGACGTAGGGTTTGCTATTCATAGGCTGCCACTCAACGATTTAAATGGCTGCATCTCCACTATTGAAAGTAGACGCTTGCGCTCAACAATTGGATTTTTTTTTACACTCAACGACTTTTAAACGGTACCACTCAGCTATTTTCATTGTTTACAATGAACGATTTAAATTGCTATCACTCGCCTTTGTTTTTTGACGCTGGGGTTTTGAAATTTGAAGCGTTTCTTCTGAACGTGTTAAAACGCTCAAACTCGACTATTTTAAATAGACGCTGACGATGGACAATTGGAATCATAGCCAAGCTAGACATCGAAGTGTGAACATCCTCGTCATGCCGAAGAAAAGTTTGAAGAATGCTGCAAATAAGTGTCCTGGCCGTGGCCGTGGACGCTGACGCAAGGACGATCCATTATACCGACGTCTTTCAGCCTATGAGTAACTTAAAAGTAACGTCTGTCGATGTGTGGCAACGATCGCGTAACGTGCCAACAACACGTTAATCATAGGTTAGAAATAAGTTTCGGGTACGCTAAACATTACCTTGGCGTGTCTCAACTTATGATTAACTTACAAGTAGCATGTGTTGACGTCTGTCAACGATCGCAGACCGTGCATACAACTTGTGGCCAGCGTAGCGGAACGTGTGAGTCATACGCCGGCATACGTCGTGAAATTTCAAGCATGAAAAAATTTGAGGAGAACCAAAAAGTACAACGTTTAAAGCCAGCGTACAACGACGTATGGCAGTGTTTTTCAGCGTGCTCTCAATGTTATCAAAACTTACCCATAACGTATTCAACGTGTGCCAGCGTTTTAGAAAAAAGAATTCAAAAATCGGCATATGTTGGCTAAAACGTCAAGGTGTGACCGGGCCTTTATTTGGTGACGAAGATTTACTTTCAGCAAGATGGAGCACCTCCCCACTACCACCGTGATGTAAGGGCCTATCTCGAAGCAACTTTTCCGAACAGATGGATTGGGCGAAGAGGTAGTGTTGAATTCCCTGCGCGTTCCCCAGACCTCACTCCAATGGACTTCTTTTTATGGGGATATCTCAAAGATAAGGTTTACGGCTCAAAACCAGCAACAGTCGATGAGCTGAAAGAGGAGATTGAAAGACAATGTCTAGCAGTTCCAAATGAAATGATTTGTAACGCTGTTGAATCCATTGGTCCGCGTTATCAGCTGTGTTTGGAACGTGATGGTCGTCAGTTTGAACATTTGTGAACATGCATTTATCCATTTAACCATTAATCTTGTTTCTAAGTCAATAAACAACGCATTTATTATCATTTCAAGAGCGAGTCCATTTTTTTGGGACACCCTGTATATATATATATATATATATATATATATATATATATATATATATATATATATATATATATATATATATATATATATATATATATATATATATATATATATAATCACATGTACAGATTCCAGAGTCAAAGAACCAACAATAACAAAATAACAGTGTCAATGTAGAAGAATATGGATCCAAATGACCACAATGAATGATCACAGCATACGTCTAAGTGGATTAAACGTATAAATTATTGGCCATGTATTTATGTGGACAATGTAATAAACCGCTTACTAGGAGTTCTGGTACAAACCAATCATTTTATCTCCCAAGGAACAAGGGATTATTGAACCTCACAGAGCAGGGAGAGAAATAATTTTTTAAAACTCCATAATTATGGACAATGTGGCCCCCGAAGGGTAAAAAAACCAAAAATTCCACTAGTAGTACATTGCTTGCTCGATTCACAGCAGAAATGAACAAATAATAAAATCAAAATAATTGCAGAGGCCACACAACCTATCGACATTCCTATCCATGTGAGCAGTTACAGCTAACACAGTGATGCATGATAAAACGAGAACGGCACCCGGTCGAGTGCATATCTCCGCCAGGCTGAACAGTTTACGTTTTGTATCCCACTGATAGGCCGGATCTGGATCCAGACCTGAATCAAAAGCTGGCCAGCTTGTTCTCGTCACCGAACTAACTCATCCACCTTGCTTCGTCTGAATCTATCCAAAACCTTTTGAAATATCATGCTCTGTATCGTTTTTGCCCCCCTCCCCCCATCTCTCAATGGTGAAGAATCACTGAAATTTATTTTTTTAATTCTCTTTTCCAGATCCAAATCTTCACAAAATTTGAATCAATTCTTCCTTGTCACACACCCAACCAGTCCCCAAAGGTTCATTTGAATTTGTCCACAACTCTTTGAGATACTGAGCTACATATCGTTTTTGGCCCCATCTCTCAATGGTGAAGAATCACTTTAAAAATTCTAATAGCCGGATCTGGATCCAGATCTTCACCAAAATCTAATCATTCCATCCTTGTCACACACCCAACTTCGTCCGAATTTGTCCACAACTTTTTGAGATACAGGCAAACAGACAGACAGACAGGGGTAAAAAACATAACCTCCACCCACCTTTGGTGGCGGAGGTACAGGTGTTTGATCACGCGATCAGTTTAAAACAATAAATCAAATAGTGATCATTCAAAGATTAAAATATGTCAATAAATGTCAACTTAACAGACTTCACATTCAGGTTAAAAAGCAGGTCGATTTACATAACATCCTGAGTTGCAACAAAAACAACATAGAACCAAACTCCTGACATGCTTAAATTGTCAATGTTCAAGGTGACTTTCGGCGAAAGGGTTTATCGTGTGACTTACGCACTTAAAACAGAACAAAGACCAAAAACTAGAAAAGATAATTTGATGCAAATGAGGAGATGCATATGCATCAGCTCATGTTCGATGTCAACTAACTATTACATCTGATCTCAAATGAAGGTCACATGAAAAATTTAAGGTCAAACGAGAGAGGGTCTGCAGAAGGGCACATGACCACCTCTGACCTGTTCAAGCCAAAAATTGAAGCAGTTCGCTTTGTATTAAAGTCCATATTTATGCCAAGTTTGGTTGAAATCACTTAAATGGTTCACAAGTTATCATTGTGACAAAGATACAAAGATTTTAAATCTCAGATCACATTACCTTACATCTTTGACCTTTTGAACCCAAATTTGAACAAAGTTCATCTTTGTATTACAGTCCATATTTGTGGCAATTTTGATTGAAATTCCTTTCACAATTCTCACGTGATCGTGGTAACAAAAAAATAATAGCGGAAGCATGCACGGACGGACGGACGGACGAACGGACAGCCAAAAAGCATAATGCCTCCGGTCTTCAGCTGCGGAGGCATAAAAATATCATACAGGCAGTGTGAACCATACAGGAAGAAGGGAAGGCTTCATCAAATCAATGGAATTTGTCCTGTCTGTAGCAATTCTGAACCAATGACTCATAGTCATATTGCTATGAACACCTGGTTCAAATCCCATCTGCTGTTCATAGTCGACAAAACAACAAACGTCCTTGCAATTCATGGAAAAGTACACAGATTCATATCTAATCGGGTCTTTCCACTGAATAGAATGCATGTCTATTGTGTAAGCTGCCCCATGAGCATTATGACATGAAAATAATAGTAACAATAATAATAATAATAATAATAATAATAATAATAATAATAATACTGAAAAATGATTCCCTCTGATAATACTGATGACATCTCTTTGCTGGATATTCTATCTAATCATTTCCTCTGCACTTTGAGCCACAATCAGCCCATTTTAAATCTCCCCAGCATAGATCCCAGTCTTAACATTATGGGTTATGAGATCAATGCAGCTGATCTCATCAGAATGAGATGCACTTTTAAGTACTCCCATTAAATCCCCCCCCCAAAAAAAAACAACAACACGCACGGCGATTATGGAATACTACCACAGGCATGCGGACATTCCGATACAGTGTTGCACTTTGTCTCGAAGAACAAGAAACGGAGTGAAAACGAACAACGACTCACACGTAACATGAGGCAAAAGGTTTGCAGAACAAGGTATGGGATCATACGACGCACACAAGCAGAATAATCAACACATGATACGTGCTGTTTGCAGGAATGCAGTGCCACAAATCAAACATAATTGCTCCAAATATTTGACATTATTCATTTCGGCTTTTCCTATAAAAACGACACTGGTATCTCACATGTGCAGTGCCGAGTGTGGAACATTTCAATATTGCATTTGTTTACTTCACCTTCATTCCATGCACAGACAATTTGAAATCAAAAAAACCACTGGACATGTCAGTCACACTGCGTTGGAATCACCCATCCGCACGTGCAGTGGATCCCACGCACATTCAGGTTGTGGTGATAGCCTAAACCTTTTGGTATTGCGGATCCTGATTGGAATCCACCCACATCTGTAGTGGATTCAATGCACCTTCAGGTCATGTCTCTGGCCAAAACCTCGGATCTCATGCATCTTCAAACTGCTGTAATAGCCAAAACCTCTTGGTATGGTGAATCCTGATTGGAATCCACCCACACCTATGGTGGTTCCCATGCACCTTGAAATTGTGATGATGGCCTAAATCTCTTACGTTTTTGATGGACCCTTATTGGCAGGAGCACAGGGAGCAAGTACGCCTTGATCGGCTGCAGCTATATTTCTGCCACGGTCTCCCTCACTCGCAGCACTCTGTCTGTCTGTTTGTCGGTCTCGGCAATTACTTATGTTGTACATGCTGTACGGTGGTGTCAGCAAAAAAAAATCCTTTCTTGAACAAGGCTGCACTACATCACTGTCGGTCGCGGCAAATCAAGTCGACTGCGGCCCAATTAATAGTGAGTCCGCGATGGAACCCTTTCCCTCACCGTTTCAGCTGGAGTTTTAGCTCGAATGAACCCGGCATTCCGGTGAACACGGGCTCTGCTGGCTTGGCGTGAAACGTCTCAATCATTGTGAGCAAAAAAACACCTGCTGCGCTCTATCACAAACGATCCAGGAAAGAGAAACACCCTTACTTCACAGAGTACGACTCTCTCATTCTTTTCAGTGTGTCTTTTACATTCGCACAACGTAACTCGGACATGCAAGTTATCATTGCAAGCACCGTAAAGGAGGAGAGCTCCTGAGATAAAATGGTTTATTAAACTGCCTCACACAAGACCTGTAATAATTGGTGGAGAAGTGATCACGTGTTGGGTAAGAATCAAATTACAGCAGAACATTTGGTTTTGCCAAAAAAATGTTCTGCTGTAATTTTGCCAAACAAAATTGGCCAATAGGTGGCTGTATAATCCAGGTTTCGATGTCACAAATCACAGGTCTGTGCAATGGTTTGTAGATACATAGCTATGACTAGCCAGTAACCTTGTTACATCGGAGAAACAGGACTTTCAAACTTTCCAAGCCCGTTGATCCAAGGCTGACAGCTAAAGGCAGCTGAGGTCACAAGTCGACGAGTACAAAAGGGAACTAAACAGCTTGGGACCATCAGGCACAGCAAGAGCTTCACATTTTCCATGGAGTGGAGGACAGCCCTGCGAGATCATTTAGAAAACTTATGGAATTCGTATGGCCATCTCTTGTGTGGCCTGTATCATTTTCCTTAGCTATTCATGCTGTGGTAGCATTATGACCGGAACCACCAAGAGAAATTAATTGGGGTAGCCTTGCCTTTGAGTGCCTTGATGGTACCTAGCTTTTATGTGTTATTGAAAGAAGTTAAGGGCTAATGAGTTTTCTTAATGTGCAAGGATCATCTCGCAGCATGCAGCTCACAAGGCCTGTGTGCCAGCAACTCGCAATGCAATAAGCATCCTGTCCAAATCCTTCAATCTTCTTCACAATCAATAATTCAACTTCTTATCCTCTTTACCTCCATCTGCCCTGCCATCACTCCAATTATATACCCTATTGGGAGGCACTGCCTGCATTTACAGCGTTGAATTTGCTTCAGGTTGCCGTATAGCATGTGGTCAGCACACCAAAGGCATGAAAAGCAGCAGGGTGCTTGGTGCCGGAAATGACAGTCAGAGCAAATGGCACGGAAATCAGGTTCAAAGGTCCATTGCTAACCTACAGTCAGCTGCTTGCCCAAACTTCCTTCTTCAATTCATTCTCTGCCATCTGTCAAAGCAATCCCCCCAAATGTATATTCTCCAGCTCTACGAGGTAATCCTTAGGCTGGAAAAATCTTCTTCAGTCATCACCAGCACTTCACCGAACAAGAACGTCACATTTGCATCGATATGCATAACTAAGCTGTTCTGCAGATGCTGATGGGTGATTCTTCCAAGGCAGTTGTGCTCAAACGTCCTGTAACATGCGACGGATTCTCCTGCCGAATGCCAAATGGTAGTTGTAGAACCAGCAACCCAATCTCACAAGGGAAGGAGATAACAACATTGGGCAAACACAGGATGCAGGTTCATCCAGGAGAGTCAGGGTTCATATACCAACACACCTTTAAAGGAGGCTTAGCACTGGGACCCATAGACATGCACTTTTCCAGTCGAAAGCAACAACAGATGGTGTTACACCTTCAATGTGATGCCACGGTGACCTGACAATTTGCTCAGCTTTTTCACACCGAGGCATTTTCAACTATAATAGCCAAGGCGTATTATGATGACGATTATGTGATAACTGCGTTGATAATGAATGAGAAAAAAAATCTGTCTTGTACGCAGCTAGAAGTGTTGGTTTGCTGAAAGTTCCAAAGGCAGTACAAATTTAAACCCATATCCATGGTGCTCCTGCCCTGATGAAACTTTTGACAAGATTAATTATTTATTCATTATAGAATTGAAGATTATGCATTTGAATGCACACAATTGTTAAAATTTGTTCAAGCACAAGCATATACATATGCCAAAAAAAATAATCAGACATTTAATGCCATTGATGCAGTCTTTTACACCATCTTATTTAACACGTTACATTAGTTCTTCGTGCCGATTGTATGTATCCATTATGACGTCGCTAAAAACACGAAGTTTCCTGTTTGAATGATTTTCAATTTTGACTGCCAGATAGGCAGACAGAGTAAACTCGATCTACGTCGTCGATGGCACACCATCGCATATTCCCGTGAGCACTGCTTTGTCCCATTAATGCTAGTTGAAATTTTATCTTGCAAAATGGATTGACTATTCTTTTCTATTTGATGTGCTTTATGACCAAAGACTTACTATGTTTACTAAATCAGAAGTCATTGCAAGCATGTCAACATTTCATGAAACATTAATTTAACACTGTCCAGCAATATAGAACTGTGCATCAATTTAATCATAGGAATGAACTGTGTATAATATTAATTATAATTATTATTCAAAGTCAATTACATAAATACAGTAAAACCTGTGACTGTTTGTCACTCATGGGGGCCACATAAGTGAGTTATTTATAAAAGAATTTACCGTGTACAATGATAAATACACTTAAAAAAAAATCCGACACTGTTGTGCACATCCCCATACATATGTCGACTATGTCCCAAAGTTTCAAGTTCCTATCTCAAACGGTGTAGGAGGAGCTATTTTGACCCCAAATCCGCTAAGCACCCCCTACCTCCCCCCCCCTCCAAAGCACCCTCTGACCATCATGTGTTTAAAAAAAATATGTTGTTAAATGTATAACTCATGAATATGTTTGATTTAAAAAGCTTTAAGACATTAAAAAATATATATATATATCGACCCCCCATGACCCCAACCCCTCTGGCCCAGCCCCTTGGGGTCATAACAAAAATCCGAAATGGTTGTGCACTTCCCCATACATATATGTCTACTATGTCCCAAAGTTTCAAGTTCCAATTTCAAACGGTGTAAGAGGAGTTACGGGGTAAGACAGATGGATGTATGGACGTACGTACGGACGGACGGACGGACGGACGGACGATACAATCACAATATTCCTGCTTTTCTTCGAAAGCGCGGGAATAAAAAATTATCTCACTCCTCTGAGCACATGCGATCAGGACAAATTCAGAGCCAAAGAACTCTTAAACTACAGGTTTGTTTTCCAATTTGTGTTCAAATATCACATTCAATTGAAATCCAGTTGTTCCTCGATCATAAAATGACATTTGTACATGGACAGACAGACAGAAGTGAACCAATTGCTTAACCCAGCTTTTGCTGCTTCGTGTGCATGGGGTAACAATAGAGTTTCCTCTGCTTACAACACTGACATGGCTTCATTCACAAGCTACGACTTGTTTCCTCAAATTCCCCCCCCCCCCTTCCCATGTTTCTTGATCTCACGAATATAATACATGGAGAATTTATTATACAGTGTTGCAGTGATCAGATGTCTCGCAGAAGTTCCTCAGAGCGAGGACGGCAGTTGATTACTATTTAGTTCGACACAGCTTAATGGGTTAAAGAAAACCCAAGATGCAAGGGCTTTCAGTCACTCCACAGTCTGGTCCCACCATGAATCATTAGTCCTTACATTCCAAGATCTTGTTTATCAGACTACTCTGGAGAGATAACCTGCCCATCCTTGGCTATAAATGTCGTTTCCCTGGAGATGTTACCCTTCCAAACTCTTCATCAGTCCACGTTTTCCAACCTTCTCTTTGTAGTCCTGCCTCTCCGTCTCTCTTCATCAACTGTTTCTATTCACACACATTTGGTAATTTGGACAAGACAGATAACTGCAAGCCACTTCATATATAAGATTCCCTTGTAGCTGTGATGACAGGACATGCATACAACACATATTTGCCCAGAAAACGAAAAGAAAAATCCATCCATCGGGACCATACTCTGTGCAGAGCGTTGGTGCTGCCCAAGCAGTTTCCTTGGCTATCGAGCACAATCCTGGACGGGTCGCCACTCCGACACAGTATACCAGCATGCTGCCACTCATTTTGCCGACCTCGGCAAGATGACAGGCTGAGTCAACCCCACCTGGTATTAACTCAACAGATAAGCAGGATTTGAACTCAGGACCCTCGGACCCCAAGCGCACCACTCCAGCCATTAAGCCAACACCTGAGGAATCAATGCAAAATGACGCTGATGTATTTCTCATCGTGTAGCTATGTTTTAAAACTATGAACGCGATAGGCTGCAGGAAGCTCAGGTCAAAACAAGTCTTGGGCTGGTTTAGGATTTAAGCTTTTGCAACACATTTTCCCACGTGTTTTGCGTGGGGTTCATGATGGTGGTACAGGTACAGGTGTAACATATCCTAGAGACCTAGACCCATCCTCATTCTTCTCCACACTCGTCTCGGTGCTCCGGCCACTCCTCCCGACATGAGATGCTGTACAAGCAAAAAGCGGCTTCGCGATGACAACACCGCGTTATCTCGACAGCGATCGCGAGAGCACCTGAACACCTGAACACCAGCAGGTAAGCGCAGTCAGTGCATTGGCTCATGGAAGTGTGCGCGCGCGGACGGAGAGCGCACCTCGGCGAATACATCATTTTAAATGTGTGGCTCACGAGGACGAGGAGGAGGAGGAGGAGGAGGAGGACGACGACGAGACCACTCGGTGCTCGAGACGCGTGAACAGACGCGAATCGCGAGTCCGCTCCTCCGCTTGGCACAGCACATACTGGAATCGAAAAGAATCCCCAACCGTTGATCACACGCGGACACAGAATCTTTCTCACCTGTGACCGCTGCTGCAGACTAGACCGTGCCAACTTGCCGACGTAGCGGTCCCGGTAGAGCGCCCAGAGCCCCACACTGGGCGCGAAGACCGCCACGAGGGTGAACAGAGCGACGCCCTGCAGCGCGCGCTTGTGTTTGCGCCTCATGGCGCGCGCATCGCTCTGAAGCGCGGGGAGCACAGGGGAAGGTTTGCGGGATGAGGGGTCCAAACACGGCGACGGGGGGGGGGGTCAGATACGTGGACCAGAAAGGGGGAAATACGGGATCCGGAGTGGGGGGAGGACCGGGTCCGAGGGAAGCCGCGCCCGATATTGAAGCGCTTCAGTTCCTCCTGCGGTATAGAACGGGGAAGCGAAAGGAGCGAGAAAGAGTACAAATATCAGTTGAGGGATGCGGTTGAACCACCTTCACTACACCACCCACAGAGTAAGTTTCAATCACAGAATTTCTGGTTCGCTAACTAACAGGTTAACTTTATACGATGTTCATGTGAAGCAAGTAGTTACTCATTCAAAACCGTCACGAACTTGTTTCTGAGGCAACGAAGGTTTTTTTCCCCACTCTTTTCGTCTCCCGTCACAAGCGGAACTGCGATCCAAGGAGCGATGTTCGAACGAGCGCGTCCGGATCGTCAAATTAAAACGCACGACACGCGTGCACGTATTGGCCGCGCGGGGCTTCCGTAGAACCGAGGCTTTCCCCGATCCTGTCATCCAATGGGAACGCGGCTCGTTGCACCGGGCCTCGTGAGGGAAGGACGAATCAGCGACGAGAACGTTTCAGTGCTTCGCCCTTATTTACGGTACTCAACCAATGGGAGGAAAAAACAGGCGTGGGTAGTACGTGAGCCACTTGTGAGGAAGGGATCGAGTCATCGTTAATGTGAGGGGATAAGAAGAAATATAAAATGCGAACTTTATCTCTTCAGGTTTGCAGAAATAGCTTCTCAATATGTACTCTAGTAAATGCATGCGTAACTGCATTTCAATGTGTGGGAAATGCATAATTTCATAGTGTGGTAAATGTGTTTCAGTGTGTGGTAAATGTACTTCAGTGTGTGGTAAATGCACACGTACATGTATTTCACTGTGTGGTAAATGCGCATGTAAATTTGTTTCACTGTGTGGTAAATGCACATGTAAATTTGTTTCAGTGTGTGGTAAATGCACATGTAAATTTGTTTCACTGTGTGGTAAATGCACACGTAGATGTATTTCACTGTGTGGTAAATGCACATGTAAATTTGTTTCACTGTGTGGTAAATGCACATGTAAATTTGTTTCACTGTGTGGTAAATTTGTTTCAGTGTGTGGTAAATGCACAGGTAAATTTGTTTCACTGTGTGGTAAATGCACAGGTAAATTTGTTTCAGTGTGTGGTAAATGCACAGGTAAATTTGTTTCACTGTGTGGTAAATGCACACGTAAATGTGTTTCAGTGTGTGGTAAATCCTTACTATAATTCACGAAGCGGTGTTTGTGTGTGTGTTTGTTTGTCGCGCTACTCCTACACTTCTTGGCTGATTATGTCCAGACTTGCTACATAGGATCAGCATGACCCCAACTAATGTATTTGACGTTTTTAATCTTTGTTGGTTGTCTTCGGGAGGGGGGAGGTGGGACGCAAATGTGTATCGTGTAGCGCCGCCTCCAGGTGGGAGAGGGTATAACAAGTCCCCACAATTTACAGTGCAGTATTCCTGTCCCCACGTTTTCCAGTGCAGTGAGGTCTTTTGAATTGTAAGTAGGAGGTATGTTTTTGTTTCATGCACATAACCTGGTTATTTTTTTTGCCCCTTCAGAGTTTTCAGTTGCCTATACATTGCCCAAATAAAGGTATACTCCAGAAGAAGGTGTTGCATGCTTGGAACAAGATTGCCTATCGAGCCATTACTCTACTTGTGTATTTCCATGTGTGGTAAATGTATTTCAATGTGTGGTGCAGAATGAGATGGAGACCTCATATCATGGATTGAGTGTAAAACCCAGAGAGCATGATGATTGATGGAAGATGGATTACACTGGAATCTTCATCCACTTCTTTTAATTTATTTACAGAGAGCGAGGCTTATGGAGGAGCTAAATGATAGAGGTAAACTCCATTACACACTGACAAGGTAAAAGGGGAACAAGCAGATAAAATGCTTCGATGCAATGGGAACAAGTCGTTGAGTGTCAGGTATGGAAGAGGGAGAAGGAATGAATCGATGATTGGGTGGTCAGCGAGAATAGAAGAGATTGGGAGTGGGTATGGAAGAATGCATGACATGACGATGGATGGCATACTAGAAAGATGCGGGCATAAAGTAAAAGGCATAGCGAGTTAGTTCCACTTGTGAAGGGTAGCCAGGTGTGTGTATCTTGAGAAACATAGACAACCTAAGGAGGTTGTGGGTGGACTTAGGGCAGAGAGGGCAGGTGGAGTGAAACCAGAAGTGATGTGATGGAACACTTTTGAGTGCTAAGTCTATCAGTAGATAGACACTAGAGACCCTGTGGTGGATCAAGCTGACCTTAACGGGACTCTACCTCCTGCCAGCAGGTGCCAATAAGAAGAAAACCTCCAGAGGAGCGACATGGGAAGCATCTGCATCAGCCCAGAATGAAGAGCCATACTCTATAGCCATACGCTTATCGATGGAGACTTTTTTTTGAAAACAAAGTCGAGGCTTGTGGAGGAGCTGGAACACAGAATGTATCAAGCATACAACAGAACAAAAGGACTAGCAGAAAGAGAAGGGGAAATGCCAACAGCAGGGCTGAGGGACAAAATAAATGGAGCCGGACAACAAGGAATGAGGGAAGAATGAGGGGTAGGTGAGCATGCTTGAGGTGGACAAAATGATACAAAAGCAAACTCTCAAGAAGGAAAGACTGGTAATTTGGAAAGATGTGGGATAGAAAAGATCATGGTTGTGAATGGGGGATGATCTGAGATGGTGGTGAACAGCTGTCTTGAAGACCTGGAGAGGAATGAGATTGCAGAGAATGTGGAAGTTGGTTCCACAGGTGGGAAAAATGAAGAACGAATGAGTGGAGGTGAGCAGTGATTCTGGATTTCACCTCATTTTTCTGAAACATTGATCTGGTTTCTCTCACCATGCCTTTCTATCCCATCAAAGACCATGAGATGAATGGCAGACTTTTTATTGAGATCTTACAAAAATACCTATCTTGTTGCATCAAATCTATCATCTGGTGCACATCCCAAGTTTCTCTGAGAAGATGACGATGGCATTCTCTACGAATCCCTGCAGTGCCTATGGAACTTAGAAGGGTGTTCCAGCACTTATATGCACCGATGACGGAGTGATGTTGATCAATGTCCAAGTCTAGATTTTGTGTGATTCAAGAAGTAAAAGTTGGAGGTAGTATGGTTCCCACCACTTGTAGTTCTTCAAGGTGCAAGTTGTGAGCCTTGTGGAGTTGTTGAAGAGGGGATGGTCTCAGTTCACTGCAGTGTATTTTGTTGATAGTTATACCTCTGCACCATCCTTTTACACTGCTAATTGGGAGGGTGCGATTTCAGTGATTAATTGGCTGGATGTGATTTGTTCCGTGTCTTGTAATATGTACTGTACATACCTGAGACGTTTTTCATATAGCTGAGTAGATGCCAGTGTTATAGCTCCACTGGAACAGTATATCTGGGACATTGTCAGGGTGGTTGTTGTATTGTTGTCTTGTTTGAGCAGATGCAAACTTTTCTTCAAGCAACGTGTGGCTGCTGCTTCCGATGCAGCTCAGCCAGCTGTGGTACTTCTGAGCCATGCTTTGAGAGGACAATAAATCTGCCTACCCTGAGCATATTTTTGTCTTCTTTCCTTTATACTTGAGTTTAGATTTATCCACTAAAGAAGGGTGGTTACATGGTTATAATGCCCTTGTGTGACTCACAATGATAGTTCATAATAACAGTCAAAATCCACTCGTATTCTTACTGGTACTGTAAACTGCTGTACACCCACCTCGCTGATGGGTCTACCCTTATCAACCCTGCAGGAGTTATTTTCAAATTTCTATTCTGAGTTTGTATAACTATTGAAAGTAGGGTGAACATCCAGCTGAAAGTCCAGCTCCAAAATATTGCACTTTATGATTATTGACTCATTGCATGCTTCATCACCTTACAGAAAGACATGAGCTCTGTCCCCTGAGTGGTCCTCACAGCTGACACCTGCTATCTTAAAGTCCTGGATGAAACTGCATTTGGTACATGAATATGAAAAGGTACAATGTGATTTTAATTTCTAATAACTCATTTATTCCATTTAGCAGTGGGAAATTCTTACCACATCCGGCATGTGGGCGGTTATAATGATGCAAGTTTTCGGTAATGGTTTGCTATTCTTATATTGTGATATTGATTCTGAAACGATTACATTTGTGTGTAGTGCTGATCTTTTCCAGAGCAGATTACATAACATTTCACCGAGTTATAATATTATCTGAATAATCGGTCGATATTTTAGCAAAATATACAATAAGAACATCACATGAAGGCAAATGGGGTTTACATTTTTTTTCTTTTTTTTTTACTCATAATGAAGTGAAATGCAACTTACTAAGCTCTATAATGAAAAGCCAATATTTTGGTGAAAATTATATAAATGTCACCCTGCTCTTATAGACCGGTGATATAAAGGATGGTATGCAGTGTTCAAAGCGTCGCATGAATGAGGTAGTCACAATAGTCCAAGACGTGCTAAAACTAGTAAAATAAGACATCTATAAACAAGGAAAAAAAAAATCAATTTGTATATTTTATTTCTGATTAGATATACTTATACAGCACTGCATATACATATGTGTATATATGTATGTATGTATATATATATATATATATATATATATATATATATATATATATAAATATTTTTTAAAATTATTATTATTTTATTTTTTTACCTGCTTATTTGTCTAATTCATGGAACATTTTGAATTCCTAGAACATATTGAATACCCCTCGTGAATGCACAATGATGATATAATTTGCGTAAACATTTATTTTATAAGGATCCCAATAACAGCCAAAATATCACTGATGCACATCTCATGGGATCAGATAAGAATTTAATAAGGAATGTATAGGAAGTTATTATATCGGCAGCAATACTGACTCAAATATACTTACTCAGTAGTGGTATTAATATGAGCTGATCCCCAGGCGTAGAGGACATCTCGAGACCCATACTACAACTGCACATCTTGACAGTACCGTGATTCTTTCCAATATTATGGCTATCTATCATTGTCCATGTGATGCAGATGCTATCCTGAGCAGAGCACTGATACGTTTATCGATTGTCATTTTAAGTCAGAAAGGTGTAATGCAGATTGTGTAGAAGTACCTGAGAGTCAGTTGTGGGATGGCTATGATCTGATGATTTGTGTTGCGATGATAAAAATAGGAGCATGATGTTTCGCACACTACAGCGATCATTTCCTCCGCCACCTAAGGTGAAGGAGGTTATGTTTTCACTCCTTTCTGTCTTTGTTAATTGCCGAATCCTTCGGATTTCGGCAATTATGTTGGTCAGTTGTGTGTGTCATTCTCTGTGTCTGTCTGTCTGTCTGTTTGTTTGTGTGTTTGTTTACCCTGTAGCAGCCCCACCGTTTCAGCGATCATGACCAAACTGGGTACAGATGTCGGCCATGGTCCAACTTAGACACTTGTCGTTTTGGGTGAATCTAGGTCAAAGGTCAAGTCAAGGTCACCGGAAAACCAAAATTCTTATTTTCGCAATAACGTCTGCTAAAATGGTCATATCAACTTCAAACCAAATCCAAAATGTGCATCTTCCAATACTGCATCCAAACATATGTCTCATTGGGGTGTCACACCAACACCCTTCTTAGCGGTCGGGGGTCGAATGTTTGGGGGGGGGGGTCGGGTCAAAACTTTCAAATTACGATAAAAATGCCATTTCAAGTCTGATTGACTTCCAAGTTATGATCATGACCAAACTAAGTGCTATAACTCATTAAACAGTAGCACTATCGACTTATAAGAACCAAACTGATTTCCAGGTTTTTGTTTTTTCAGAAATCATGGAGATATGACAAAGTTATTCCGGCAATTCCTTGCTCAACGAGCAATTTCATTTGTTTGTTTGTGTGCAAGATATCTCAAAAAATTCTGGACAGATCTGGATGAAATTTTGTCGACAGGTTCGGTGTGTGACCCCGATGAAATGATTATATTTTGGTGACTATCCGGTTCCGAATTCGGCTTCTCAATTTTTTAAAGTGATTCTTCTCCATTGAGAGTGCTAAATCGATATATACCACGATATCTCAAATAGTTGTTGACGGATTTGGACGAAACTTGGTAGACAGGTTAGGTGTGTTGCAAGGACAAATTGATTAGATTTTGGTGAAGATACGAATTCAGATCTGGATACGAGAATTATTTAATTTTTAAAGTGATTCTTCACCATTGAGATCGGGCCGAAAAAGATATACTGCTGTATAACATGATATTTCAAAAATGTATTGGGCCCAATATGTTCTCGTGGATCAGGCATAACGTGGTGGAGGTATGTGCTCTACCAAGTGCCTTTCTAGTTATGGAAATGCTATTGTGCAAGTTTAGGTGTTAATTGGTGCAAATTAACTTTCATGTAAAAATGGGAGGCTGCAATATATTGCCAAGGGTATGGCCTGTCATATTTAGCTTGTGTAAGCAGATGAGACCGCTGGTTTTGTGCATGAGAGTAATTTCCCCATTTGGCCTCCTCTCTCTCACCCCCATCCACCCCATGGTGTATGCATTATATGATGTTTGAGAGAATCTTTTTGACTGCATTTTTCATGATGGACATGACACGTGTGGAGAAAAACAAAATGGCCTTGTTGATTTTTTTTTCTGATTTGACATGCATGCTCCAAAACATGACCATTTCATGTTTTATAACTTTTTAGTGTCAAAGTAGCATACTGTTGTCAGTAATGAGTGCCTTATTTAGCATGGATATTATTCATTCATCATCTTATTATTCCTTTTCACACTGAAGGTTTACTCTCAAGGGTCTGCCAAGCTGATGGCTCAAAAGTCACACATGGTAATTGAGCCACACAAAGGCCATTTGGCCCAAGATGCCTGTGCCATATCAGCATCCGAGCATTGCATTGGGGGGAAAATGTGCAACTTCAGTAAAATCCCAGTTATTACAGTGCAGATAGATCTTGTTTATGATTGGCTAAAAGGCATATGTGCCATCACGTGTGTTCCACTGTCTATTGTGGATGAGACATGGCTGTCTCCACACAAATTACTGGGAATTGAAGTTGCATTGACTGCTTAATGATACTTCTTCTTTTTTTGTACATATATGTAAAGTCAATAATTTGGTCACATTGATCAGATCTATCACTTCAGTTTTTGAAATTTGATTTGTGTTTCACTTCAAGGTTCAAATCCAGACTAGACAGTGCTACCAATTGGGCTATGATGCCATCATATCCAAGCGGGAGGATTTGCGAGAGAGAGGGGAGGGAGATGAGTTTTAGGGTGAAGGAAGGTGGCAGATAAATTGAGTAATGAAAAGGGAGGGAGAATTGATGGGGTAAGAAAGAGAGGGGAATGTGGGTGTTCAGGGGAGAAATGGGGTGGGTACACAGCTCGTGATGCTGGGATACCAAGTTCAAAATGCAAAGTGTGTTGATTTGTCCTTTACATGCCAATGTCCTTGTATTTCATATAAAAATGCAGTAAAACCTCCTAATGACCCTCTCCTTCATTTAATATCTGTGCAAGCTCTTCCATGAGCCTTAGACCACTGCAGGAAAAAGAGCGAAAGTGGAGAGAGGCATTTATGGGTGTACGTGAGGGGGGAGTGGTGGTAAAACATTCCACCATTTTGTGTACGCAGCATGTGGAACCTCTGAAATGAAGCTGGTTAGTAATTATCATTAAATGCATTGGATCATTGATCCATTTGGCCACAGTTAACTTTAACCCCATTGGCTCTGTGTAGACCTATCTGATTATTACTGTTGTTCATTATGAGTGAAATGAATAAAAAATTACATTGTCATTATTACGTTCGCCATCTGTGATGGACATAAATTATGTTTTCACCCATGTCTGTTTGTTTGTGTGTAGGATATCTCAAAAAGTTGTGGATGGATTCAGATGAAATTTTGTGGGCAGGTTGGGTGTGTGACAAAGACGAATGGATTATACTCTGGTGAAGATCCAGACACTAGAATTTTTGTCAACATCAAGTGATTCTTCACCATTGAGAGATGGGACCAAAAACAAGATACAGCATGATATCTCAAAGAGTTGTACACGGATTATGACAAAACTTTATGGATGAGTTCGGTGGGTGACAAGAACAAGCTGATTAGATTTTGGTAAAGATCCAAATGTAGATCCAGCCTGTCAGTGGGATACAAAACGTAAACTGTTCAGCCTGGCGGAGGTATCTGCTCTACTGAGTGCCATTCTTGTTTGTACTATATTGCTATTTATTTCTGCACATTGACATTGTTGAAACAATAGCACCCAAAGTGAAAAGGAAGACTCACCTCCACCCTCTAATTAATCCAAAGGGATCATGGTTTGAGGAACAGCGGTAATCTTAATGACCTTCATGATACATCTGCTGATGTGATGGATTTGTGAATGAAAGCCATGAAGAGTTCAGCAGAAGAAGGTTCTTTGTTCAGAAAACCATGAGAGTTATCGCATGGGAACATTTCTTTAATTGCTCAAACACAAGACCCCATACCAAAGCTCTATAGCTTTCTCTTTACACAGAAGTGTCAATATTGAACAGCCAAGAAGCAAACAAATGTGGTGTGACCATACTCATGGATTGGCCCGAGAGATCGCCCTGGAAAGAGGCATTGCCGCATCTGTCCCATGATGTACGTCTTCACAACTTTCTATCCTGGGTCATCCAAAGGGGCATTATCCCCCACCCCCACTCGGAAAATCCTGCCATTGAAAACAATCATGGGGTGGAGGGTGGATTGGAATACAATGTGACACCAGCCTGTACATCTTGCAGTGTTCGTCCTTACCTGCCTGCACCACTCGACACCTCTGTCTACTTTTTTGTCACTCCTGCTGCTGGACTATTCGTTTCAATCTTGCCTCTTAATTATAACTGACTTAATGATGCTTTATGGATCTTCTTTGATCAGAACATACCAGCTCTTCTCAAAACCGATACAACCATTTTATTGTACACCGCTCCTTCCCAATTCCATATCCAGGCGATGCATGATGTCATCGCCCGGCGCTGAAGGGAGTACTCAGTTTTTACTCCGTTTGTTTTCTCGCTTTCTTGTTATTTATTTATTTGGCATGGTGGCGGTGTACTTTGTACCTGTACTTGTCATTTGTACATATACACCTCAGAAGTGCACCGCTCCCTCCCAATTCCGTCTCGATGTGCTGCACGGTGGCATCGCCGGGCACCGAAGGTGCTCCGGCAATGTCGCGTGCTGGAGGAGTTGTTATTTATTTATTTGGCATGAGGGCGATGTACTTTAAATGTACCTCTACTTGTGACTCTTACTACTCCTGGGGCTTATGGCTCATCCTGGTAGATGGCAGAAACGAATATTGTATAAGCAGCTAATACTGTGTCCTGGGACTGATGACTGACCCTGTATATCTAATCCTCCCCATCTCTGTATGATCTGTCTTTTGCTGTGTTTTTTAACTTTAATTTGTTGCGTCAGGAAGATTGACATGGTAAGATGCCCACTGGAGCACTTCTGTTAAGAAACAGCTTAACCTACCTTACTTGCATTATAAATACTACCAGATGCAACCAAAAAGACTGCTGATGGACAGAAATAAATCAGATTCAAAGAGAATGGCAGTCTTCAAGTCACTTAAGACTCAAGAGCAGTCAATGCAAGTCACTTGAGGATCAATGTGCAACACAAGCAGCCTCCAGGTCAGCTGAGACTACAGAGCAGACACAGGCTTGGGTGAAGGATTAACGTACAAGACAAGCAGCCACCAGGGCAGCACGTTTGGCATCTTTAGAAGGTGTGAAGAATTTTTGATAAAAGTCCAAGCGCATTTTATTTTACCATGCCCATTATTGGTAATTCATACAAAACCACAAGGCCAACATTCTCCAATTTGTCATCCAGGAAATATTTCAACACGTTATTGCATTGAATGTCTCCGTGCAACGCCGGGTACTTCAACTGGTTATTCTTAATATACATCAACAATTTGGAGAGTGGGGTTTCCAAATTTGTGCTTGGAGGTAAGGTACTACAGAGGGGGTGGTGATGAGATTCAGGAAAGTATTGATACTTGCACAAATTGGGCAAAAGATTGGCAGATGCAATTTAACTTGTACAAGTGGAAAGTTCTGAGGCTTGGTAAGAATAATGAAAATTGAAATGACATGATGCAAGGCACAATCTTGGAGTGTGTCACACAGGAGAAGGATCTGGGGGAGGTAATAGATACAGGAGGTAAGCAGGCAGCACAATGTCTGGCAGCTGGAGGTAAAACAAATAGGGTTTTAGGTTGTATCGTAGAGGGATCAATTGTAAATCAAGAGATGGTTTTAACATTGTATAGAAATTTAGAGAGGCCCCATTTGGAATATTGTGTGCAGTTTTGGTCACCAGAAGTTGGGAAGGACAGCTGCCATGGAGAGGGTTCCAGGCCTAGCTTGACTCAGCTATGAGGAGCGGCTGAAGGAGACAGGATTTTAGATATGAGAATGTAGGCGGATACGAGAGGATATGATTGAGATGTTTTTGATAATGAAGGGTATCGACAAAATAAGTGCAGAATAGCTATTCAGCATAATATGAGTGAGAGGACCAGGAGCCATAGCTGAGAGTAAAGAAGAGGAGAGTTAAGATGGTAGTAAGGCAGGGGTCTTTTACTCAGAGTAGTTAATGCATGGAATGGTCTCTCTGGAAAGGTAGTGGCTGCAGAAAGTCTAAATTGGATTTAGATAGGTACCTGGAAATTTTGGAGATAGAGGGGTATAGGGATGTTGGCAGGACTTTTAGGCAGCTTGAGTATGGAGGGGTGATTGTGCATTTGTGCGGAGTGTTGGCTGTGGGGGGTCGAGTCACACAGATGCCAACCCTCCCGATTTCATCGGGAGGCTTCCGAAAATTCACCCAAACTCCCGCCCTTACGATCACTATCCTTATCCTCCCGAAATTTTGATATTTTTGCACTGTTCACTAATCAGAATGTACTAGTATGAGAATTGAATGAAAAGCATCGTCTGCTACGTATAGCATGTGGTAACTCCATAACGTTCGCTGCTACCAAATTGTATGTAAAAAATTGCAAATTCAAATGAGGAGCAGCGAAACATTGGGTCTGGATCTCGCTTATGCGATCATGCACTGAGATTTAGTGCATGCGGTATGTGTGCAATACAGTGCATGCGGTATGTATGCACAGTGTATATGCATGCGATACGCTCACTGCATGCAGCTGGGCCCCGTACCAGCCCGGCGGTCGCGACCACCGTGCGGTGTTTAACAGCCGCTAGAGTTCTACGAGTCGCGCTGCAGCTGTGGAACATCGACTTCGAAGTTACCGATGCTTCAAGCCCTCGATGTTGATTACGAAATGGCAGAAAAGAAGCTTACGAAGACCAAGAAATGGTCTCAGAAGTACAAGACCGAATACAGTCTCCAATACCCGTGTATTCGAAAGTCTGAAAGAGGAATTCATCATGCGTATTGTACAGCATGCAGCGTTGATATTTCAGTTGAGCACGGAGGTCGCGATGATATTCGGAAGCACGTTGGAAGCAAACGGCACACAGACATTGCAAAGGAGAGATCTTCGAGCACGAGTACCGGTACACTTCTGAATTATTTCACCAAACAAGGGACAAGCCAGGAAGAGGATGTTACCCGAGCGGAACTTCTCTTTAGTGGATTTATTGTGGAACATAACTTGCCCATATCAGTCTCAGATCATGCTGGACCTCTATTTCAAAAGATGTTTCCAGATTCAAAAGTTGTTTCAAAGTATGGATGTGCAAGAACAAAAACTTCAGCAATAATTGGTGAGTTGTCAAATGTTACTGCTTCATCTATTGCCGATATTGCTAGACTAGCTCCATTTAGCCTAGCTACAGACGGTAGCAATGACAGTGGTGAGGCCCAGCTATATCCTGTCCTGATTTCGTACTATGACAACAGTGCTGGGATTGTGAAGCAAGGTTTGCTAAGTTTGCCTGCGTGCAAACAAGATTCCACTGGAGAAAACATTTTCAAACTGCTTGATCATGAGTTCAGTGACAGGAAAATTCCGTGGGGAAATTGTGTTTCCTTTTGTGCTGATAATGCCTCTGTCATGGTGGGCAAGCACAAAGGAGTCGCTGCTTATATCCACAAACAAAATCCAGAGTGCTACATCATGGGATGCCCTTGCCATATGATGCACAATACGGCCAAGAAGGCGGCTCAGGCCTTACCCATTGAATTAGATGACTTTCTCATCGATATTTACTACTACTTGGACAAAAGTAGTAAACGCGTCAAAGGAGTGAAAGCACTGCAAGAACTCTGTGATGCCCCGACACACAAGATTCTGAAGCGTGTCGCAACAAGGTGGCTGTCCCTTGGTCAGTGCCTAGACAGGCTGATTGAACAGTGGGAGCCACTTCGCCTCTTCTTCAAAGAAGAAGTACGAAGAAAAATGCAACCAACTGTAGCCAAGACTCTAACAACGAGCAAGAAGGACGGCACTGTATCTACTGCCAGTACTGGCACTGCAGGATCAAGCACTAGTGGAGCAGCATTCACCACTTCCACTGCAGTATCTGCTGTGAAGAAGACAGCAGGGACAGCACCAAAACCAATGCTGAGAGCAGGTAGCATCACCGGCCCTTCATCACGTTCATCTACAAAGCAGATCCCTTCAGAGTCGAGAAAGACTGTGATAGTCCCATCTACAGGCAAAGAAGGACCCAAGTTAAGTTCTGCTTTTGCCAAATCACTTGATAGAAGCTCAGCAAAACCTTCGAATCAGAGGTCTTCTTCCTTGGCTGCACCTACCTCAAGCTCTCTCCTCAAACGTAAAATTGGATCTGGTACTACGAGTCTGACCTCTTCTGCTGGCAGTAAACGCAAATGTGATCGCCCTGCGGCTAAGTGTACTACGAGTTCTACAACTAAAAGCGCATCTTCCTCAAACACTGTGCAGGAATCTAGAGAAAAACGTGTCAACAGGATGTTCTTGTCTCCACAAACAAAACTCTATTGTTTCTTCCTTCGATATGCTAACAAGCTTTTTGAGAAGGGGAATCTTCTGCTCCAAAGAGACGAACCCTGTATTCATCTCCTGCACGGAGAATTGAATGGTCTTCTGAAAGATATCTTCGTACGGTTTTTGAAACCATCGGTGTCATCGGTTGCTCTGGTAAATGTACCCTTCTCTGACAGAAATCATCAGAAGAATGATGAGGACCTCATGATTGGGAACGATGCCAAACTGTATATAAGGGAACAAAGGAGTCTCAAGAAATCCACCTTCACTCTGAGTGAGTCAGACATCCAAGGTTTCTTCAGTGCAGTTCGCTCATATTATGTGAAAGCCTGCAATTACATCTTCAAAACCTGGCTGCTAGATGATGAATTAGCCAAGCATGCTCAGGTGCTGGATGTTAAGCTACACCAAGAAGTGGGGTTTGACTGTGTGGAGTTTTTCATCAAGAAATTCCCCTGTCTGTTCAGTGGCGGTGATAGTGACATAGACAGTCTTGAGAGTGAATTCGCTCACTACCAGGCAGACGCCTCCATAGCTACAATTGCTACTGAGACAGTGAGAGTGGATGAGCAGTGGCATCGGATTTCACAGCTCACAGATCCCTGCACTGGTGCCAAGAAGTATCCTAATTTGAGAAAAGTGATGAAGGGAATCTTGGTCATTCCTCATTCGAACGCATCATGTGAGCGGGCACTCAGTCTTGTACGGAAGAATCATACTGAATTTCGTCCCAATTTGAGTGTCAAAACCCTGGAAGCTCTCTTAATTGAAAAACTAGCTCATAGCACCCCTTGCTACCAGAGAGAATACAGCAAAGACATAATCAGAAGGGCTAAAAGAGCCACACAGCTGTCACTCAGCAAAGCTGCCATGGAAAAAGCAAGCAGCAGTAGTACCAGCCAGTAAGGTAAGAAAAATATTGCTTCTTTTGTGCTCTTTGTTAATCTTTGATTGTCCCCTAACTTACTAATATTAACATACATGTAACATTAAAAAGTGCACAATTTTCCCCTTTTTTTGTTCAAAAAGTGGGAATTCTTAACATGTTAAATGCTCCAAAATAGGGCTCAGAGGGCACTAGAGAGCGTCTAGAACCCCAGAGCTTCCAGGGCCCTAAGGCGGACCCTGTACCCCGCCGCAAGGGTCGAGCGCTCCGCGCTCGAGATGTGCGCTTTGCGCACATTATTTGGTGTCGGTTGCAAATCCTCCCTAATTCTGATTGCCAAAAGTTGGCATCTCTGTAGTCAATGGGTGGTGTGTGGTATGTTTCTCACCAAAGAACCGCCTTTGCCCACTTCTCCCCCCCCCAATCCTGGAAAGAAAGAAAAAAAACTCCAAAAAAAAACATTTTGTATTTATTTATATAAATTGGTCGGGCGTTGATGTGGCACAGGCACGATGGGCTGAATGGCCTCCTCCTGCATCTAAATTCCTTTTGTATCCTTGTGTACCCTGTTGAAAAAAATGAGAATGTGGATGACTGCCTACCCCTAAGTGGCATTTGTGGTCTACGTTAGCACATTTTCTGTGGACAAACAGACAAACAAACAAGAAAGATGGCATGCAGAGCACGATACTTGCAAACTCACTAAAACAAATCTGACCTGATATGCAAATCCTCTTCAAATTTCAAGTCCATCAGATGAAAATTGAGGATTTTAGAAATTTGAGAAAGTTCTTGACATTTGGCCTATGTTGACCTGTTGACCTCAAAATCAAGTCTTCTTGATTATGACCAACTCTAACAGGTGGTGGGTGATGTTTCATGAAGATCGTACTAAAACCGTGACCTGTCGGCGATTGACATACAAACAGACAAAAAACACCAAAGATGTCATGCAGAGCATGATACTTGCAAAATCACGAAAATAAATTTGACCATGAAAATATTTGGTGGTTGAATTCAGTGACCTGATATGCAAATTCCTCTTTTTTTTTTTTTTGTATACCATGTTGAGACTCATGTAAGAGCTAATATACAGAAACATATTACAAGGCAGGAGACAATGGGGGCAGGAGAGGGAAACACAAAATAGTGGGGAACAGAGACAATAGATTTGTGGAAGGGAGAGCTGTGGGGTGGGGTACATGGGGTAAACAATATGGTACTACAGGGACTTTCAGGAAGGAAAACAGGTAATTTGAAGGAGATGGGTTTGGGTATTAACAGGGGTATTAAAGATCAAAATTTTGGATGGGGAAAGATAAGAGATGGTGGTGAAGAGCTGTTTTGAAGATCTTGAGGGAGGAGTGGGATTGAAAAGAGTGTGGGAATTTATTCCAGAGGCAGGAAAAAAGAGGAATGAAGGTGAGCAGTGATTCTTGATTTTGGCATTTTCACCAGAAGGTTTTTTTTTGCTGACCTTTAGCATCCTGAGGAAATATAGGGGGGACAGATCACAGACAGAGCAGGAGGGGGGGGTGCAATGCCAGAGAGGAGACAGTTGAAGACAGAAAGAACACCGACCTCCCTCCGGTGAGAGACCCAAAGACTCAGCTTCATTGCAAGAGATACCAATGATCCTTGATTTCCACAGCGTGAAGTCAGGGTGGTGAGCAGTACTCCATCAGACTGTGGTTTAAAGCTTTGGAAGTGGCTAGAAGCACAGGTGTGCCGAAGAAGGATTTGTTTTACGTAGGATGCCCAGTCGGCGACTGGTTTTGGAGGCCAGCTTGGAGATGTGGCTTTCCCAGGAAAGATCGTGGTTGATAGTGAGACCTAAAAGCTTGAATGAAAGGACTTCTTCAAGGGGATTCTTGAAAAATGTAGATGGGAAAAGGGGGGGGGTGGGTTCCAGACGGTTCTTTGGGAGAGACATGGTGAGGGTGTGAGATTTGTCAGGATTGAAAGACATATTCCAAGTGTTTGACCAGCTTGTTGTTTTATCCAGGCCTGTAGAGAGTGAAGAGGCTGCTGCCTGCCGATCAGAGGGATGAGAGTTGGCACGGCAGAAGGTGGAGTCATCTCAAAGTGATAAAGAGGATTTTCCAGATAATCTGAGAGATCATTTATGAAAACCAGAAAAAGCACAGGGCCAAGAACACTTCTTTGAGGAACTCCAGCCTGGATGGGAAGAGTATATGAGAGAATTACATTAAGAGCCATGCGTTAACTGCGACAGGAGGAAGTAATTTCAAGTCAATCACATGAAAATTGACGATTTTTTAAAAATTAGGCCTGTGTTGACTTTTTGGCCATGAAACCTCCAAATAATTGGTTGTTGAATTCAGTGACCTTGTATGTAAATCCTGTTCAAATTTTTAGTCGATCGGATAAAAATTGAGCATTTTAGAAATCGCACCTAAGTTGTTGACCTTTTGCCTAAGTTGACCTTAAAAATAATTGGTGTTTGAATTCAGTGACCTGATATGCAAATCCTCTTCAAATTTCAACTCGATCATGAAGATCAGAAAATTGATGATTTTAGAAATTGAACAAAGTTGTTAACCTTTGTCCCATGTTGACCTTTTGACCTCAAAATCAATCGGCTTCTTGCACATGGCGAACTCTGCCATTTTGTGAAGGCTGGTTTAAAAATGTGACCTGTTGGTGATTAACATACAAATAGACAGATTAACGCATGTGATCAACCAATGTACTTATAAAATCTTCGATTTTTCGAAAGTAACAAACGGATTAATATGCAATACCCTCTCCTCTGGCGAGGGTAACTATATTGGAGCAGCTAATATGAAGAGTTGCAGGAGCCAATCTATCACATTTACAATCAAATCTAATTGATGACTCATTGTCAGGTGTTCCTTGTCAGTACATGATTTGTAATTGACAATCCCAGGACTGGAAGACCCACAAAGCTGTCTAACAAGGATGAACAATACTTGAAAACAATATTATTAATAAATACAAAGAAGACAAGCATTGAATTAACAGCAGAACTGGCAGAAGGCTCAGATGTCATTGTCCATCCATCAACAGGATGAAGGTCACTTTTGAAATGAGGACTTAAAGGATGTGTTGCACAAAGACAACCATTGTTTATAAAAGGGAATAAGACTAAAAGGATAAAATATGCAGAAGAACACATAAATTGGACAATGGTCAAAGATGTAATTGAACTTCATTTATTTGAATCTAATCAAAGACTATGTGTGAGATGAGAAAAAACTGAAAGTTATAAAGAGCCTTGCTTGAAGCCAACATTTAAGCATGGAAGAAGTTCAATCCAAGTTTGGGGATGCATATCCTCAAGTGGTGTTGAAAAATTGCTGAAAATTGATGGTATATTGACAGCAACAAGGTACAAACAAATTTTAATCCATCCCCGGTGGTGTAAGACTTATCGGACCAAACTTCAAGATAATGATCCAAAACGCTCAGATAAAACAATTAAAATGTATTTCCAAAAAAAGGAGGCTGCTGGAGTCTTTCGGTGCACAGAAATTTTCCCTCAAAGCCCATATCTCAATATCACTGAAGCTCTATGGGATTATTTGGCCAAGGAGAAAGTAATAAATAATCCCAACAACTTAGATAATCTTTGGAAGGTCTTCAAGGAAGTGTGGAACACCACTTCACAAGGGTTCATAACAAAGTTATTTGAAAATGTCCCTAGAATAATTTCAATTTTTTTTTAACTTTATTTTGTGTACATAGTCGAGGTTCGTGGAAGAGCTAGTACTAGTACACTGAACGGACCAGGATGCAACAGGGCAAAAGGAGCAGTAGAGAGAGGAGAAACCCTAACAGCAGAGTTGAAGGCCAAGATATAGGGAGACAGACAAACCATGGGTGTGGGGGCTTGAGCAGCAGTGGAGGATGCATGCGGTGGACAATATGGATACAACAGGAAAAGGGGGGTGGTAAACAAGGTTAGAAAAGATCATGGTTTTTGGATTGGGAATGATCTGAGATGGTGGTGAACAGCTGTCTTGAAGACTTGGAGGGAAGAATGAGATTTAAGAGAATGTGGAAGTTGTTTCCACAGAGAGGGAAAAGGAGGAACTAATGAGGGGGGCGGGGGGGGTGAGCAGTGATTCTGGATTTCAGTAGTTTCACGAGATTGGGGTTGATGGTGAACTGTGTGTGCCTTGCAGAAACCTGGGGGCGATAAAGCATGGAAAAAAAGCAGTGTATACCTCTCCCAGGTTTTGAAGGAAAATTATAGATGTACTCACTTTTAGTTTATATCAAAGGTATTGTTGCAGTTCTGTAAAACCGCATGCCTCCAAGACAATGGCACACAACGTACAGTGATCCCAAGGCAGTTATTTCAATAGTATGTGTATTAGTCCTTTCCATATGTTTAGTGGGTAAAGGGGAAAGATGCATTGCATTGGACTCTTTCAGTTAGACCTCTTTCACCTTTAACCCTCACAGTTCTTCCACTCTTTTTCTTCCACCCCTTTTCTCTCACACGAAACACGCAAGCAAGCCAGCACGCAAATCAGAAAACATCAATTGAAATCGAGCATTCCTGCTGCGAGCACCTCCCATGCATTTGCACACCAATTTTCCATTCAAAACTGCGCGTCAATTCCCAACCGCCATTTCGCCTCAGACCTTCATTCCGCTCACCAAACTATACTATGTTCACCACAACCACTTCATATGACTACGAAAATCCCCGCAACAATCCACGCTTACATTTTCCACTACAAATGCAACCTTTATTCACAATTTCGTTACAAGGAACTTCAACCTCTTCCCCCCAACACCATGTTACAATCCTCCTTCACTGCAAATGCCACATGTTCCCACTACTCTACAACTGCCACAACTGCCAGATGGTCATCGAACACTCACCATAGCCTCAGAAGACATGGAGGAGATGTAGGTTGAGTTATTTGGGGGGGGGCACAAGTCGAAGTGTGTACGTGCGCTGGAGCTCATTTAAGGACCTTCGGTGGCACAGGGATTTCCCTAAATTCCAATGTTTGAATGAAGGCCAGCACACGTTCGGTTTCGAGAGAGTGCCTCCTAAAATCACGGCCCATGTAATCATCAGGAACTGTTGCGTGTGCCCCTGTTGGCCAGCGACTGAGCCATATTTCGGTATTGGGGTGTGGCTATGACCGCTGTGGACCAATGGGAAAGCTTGATTTCACGAAGAACCCCATTTGATCAGATTTTTGGCTCCTCCTCCTCGTCTGAGGCTTAAAAGAGTGAATGCAGCTCATTTGGAACAGAGATTGCCAGGGAGCAGCGGAGACTATCGCCAAGAGCAAATCTTCGAAGGAGGAATTGTCACCTGACATCGGACCTTGCTGGAGAGACAGGCGATGCAAGGACAAGAGTTGAGTCGATGTGATCAGGCGTGGGTTCATTCACTGCTGTGAGCTGGGCCTGCTCCATTTCAACGTCACTCATTAGATTGCAACGACACTTATTCGTACAGACTCTTACATGATAAAGTATCGGATCTTTTCTCTCAAGCATCTTTCTTCTACCATCTGTCTCTCGTATACTGTGGGCGCAAAAGAGCAATCAACATGGCAAGCCCAACCAACTGTTCTTTTCAGAGCAGATTGCAAGAGTGAACTAAAGAATGAACTGAACTGACCTGCACCTCACAATTTTCCTCTTACACTACGCCGTACCCCACATTGCATTCCAATTGCATTTCTCAAACATTCACCCAAGACACCCTCAGTATTTCTCCCTCCTCCCCTTTCCTAAGCATTCCTGGCTGCGCAGGTCTGCTGGTCGTGCCAGGTATTAAGAGGTCGTTATTCCTCAACTGTTTCTCTCTGAGCTATCTCTAATTTTCCTCAGGTTTGTGTGTGTGTGTGTGTGTGTGTGTGTGTGTGTGTGTGTGTGTGTGTGTGTGTGTGTGTGTGTGTGTGTGTGTGTGTGTGTGTGTGATGATGCCTGTCGTAGCATAAGTTAAGTCTGTATAAGAACTATCAGGATAACTCTGCACTGTCTTTCTTTGTAATATATTTTGCCTTTTGCTGTACATTTGCAATAAATCCATTTGCTCTGCCACATAACTTTCCTCACATCCTGGTTTAAATAAATGTGTTGTTAGAAATGTTCCCAGCTCATTTTTTTTGTCTTTTCCTCCATTGGTCCAACATGGCCTGCACCCGAGCTTTGCCGGGACGTTATTCCCCAATAAGCTCTTCAATAGCCAATATGTACTTGGCAGCTCCGCTCAGCTGCTCCTGATCCAGCAGGTAATCGAAATAACGCGAGTACTTACCAAGGGTGCAATCCCCGATAAGGAGGTCACGTGTCCTTAGGTAAACGGTTGTTAGATGGAGGACCCAAAGTCACGTGGTCAAGTTATTGGCGTTCGCGGTCGATTAGCAGCGGCCTGTTATTCCTGATGAATCTGAAGAGGAACCTGAGACAGCCCCTCCCTCGTGGCTTCCCTGCGACGCCAGAACTACGAAAGTATTTTGTGAATTAATTTGGTTATTTGAATAAGTTTACTCTTTATTAAAGATATATTTGCATTGAACACAAAGTTATAGTTTGCTTTTGCATCAGAGTAGAAAAATGCAATGTGAAATATCTTTATATATTTAACAAAGTGGATTGTGCTTGCATTCTGCAAGCAGATAAATAACTCAAGAAAATCAAGTTTTGCATTTCACAGTTCATCGCTGCAGTAATTTAAATACAAATAGGTCAAATGTTATAAACCAAATATATTGTTTACAGTTGCTTCCTAATGGGTTGTTGGGCAATACTAAGAGGCAGAGTTTACAATTTTAAGTCGAAGATGAGTATTAAGAGGTGGATCTGAAACTTCTATACCGATGTGGAAAATAAACAGCAATTGTCATGTTATTGTAGCTGTTCCCACATCGCATGTCTTTAAACAGAGCCACTTTTAGTTTCTGCTGCCACTGAAGGTGGAGGGAGGTTATGTTTTCACTCCTGTTTGTCTGTCTGTGAGCACAATATCTTAAAAAGTTATTGACAGATTTAGGCTAAACTTGGTGGATGGATAACACCATTGATAAATAGGGCCAAAACGATATACACGTGGGCCTTGCCATACGTGATGAATTTATTGAAGCAAGTTTTGCAGATTGTGGTCAATGCACTCAAATAATTGCAGGTTTGCGAACTATTTTCCACATTTATTACCCCACGCATGCAATGCGAAGAATGGGGTTTAGCATTTGGTTCATGCCTGTTTGTCTGATCAGTTTATGATCGTCAGTTTATGATCAAAGAATAACATTGAAATTGAATGCAATATTTTGAACATGAATAGGAAGACAAGTTTGCATTTTACCATATTTTGGCTCTGAATTTGTCCCGACCACACATGCGCAGAGAGGAGTGAGAGAATATGTTTACTCTGTCTGCTTGAATGGCAGTCAAACAAAATTGAAAATCATTTCAAACAGGAAACTTTCTGTTTTTTTCATGATGTTATAAAGGACACAAACAATAGGCATGAAGAACTAATGTGACATGCTCAATTGGGTGATTTAACAGACACTGGATAAAATGATGGGAAAACCTGGAATTAATTTATTTTAAACCTTTTAAAATCCTTATTTAAATTGAATTAAATACTTCAACACTGTTGAGCACAAATCGCCTTCATAATACTTCCAAGTACCATGCCATTTATCGATATATATATATATATATATATATATATATATATATATATAGCATGTGAGAGGGTCAGGGTGAAGAAGATGCCATTTGACGCTGCATGCAATGGTGATTGAATGACGCTTTTCAATGACGTCACTCCATCTAGATTTTTCATTCACGACTGTCATCTTTATGGGTAAGCAATTAGATCTAAAAGATAAGTATTACCATTGTGTGTATCAATAATAGGCCTGAAAATGAGTTGGAAAGTATCATCAAAAGAGCCGAAGGTGCAAGTGAGATATCGGGATGCATTCGATACCATTTCCAATGCGAGGTATTTTGATAAACTCCGGCTTATCAAGGATAAAGATACATATGAGCTTCTGAGGAAAGAGTGGAGCAGCGACATGAATCAGTGGCCTGACTTCGCATATCCAGACATTCTCAATTACCTCGTTTACAACCAGAGTCTATATACTTTACAGGACTTGAAAGCTTACAAGTCTCTGAAGTCCTACAACCATTTTGTGAGTGGTTAGGTGAAGTGCTTATGTCTGAACAAAAGCAAATGTCATGGTTTGGTGAGATGCTTATGACATGGTTGGGTAAAGTCTGCTTCGAAGCAGACAAGCAAATGACATGGTTGGGTGAGGTGCTGTTAAATGTGCTTATGCGTGTACAAAAGCAAATGACATTTAATATGCATGTTCTGGACTTTGAGAAGAATCAACTCCACAAGTGATCCTTCAGCAAAATCATTTATTCTTTAGACAACAGTAAAAATTAAAAAAAAAAAAAAATTCATTTTGAGAATTCATCTCTGGGGAAACAGTCTCTAGTAGTGGCCACCCCCCCCCCCCCACACACACACACACACACACACACACACACTTGATATATGTCCGAGACATACTCCTACTATTCTCCTCACTCCTCTTCCTTCTCTTCCCACACTCCCTCAATGTACTGTCTCCGATAATCCTAACCATCTATGTGTGTGTGTCCTCATAACTCTGAAACTTTGCATGCATACGAAGGGAACTCCAAGGTAGTAAATGAGTAAAAATTGGGTGTTTGGGTTAATTTAAACAACCATTTTGAAGATAAGTAATTGCCTTATTTAATTACCTTTATCAAGGCTTAGCCTTGGTCAGCCCTCTGTCAGCTTGCAGGAGTCTTAATTCGCCATTTTGTTCGGCCAATTCAAACATGCCTTGATTTGGAAACACGATCTACTCTCACAGAGTAATTAAAGTACATAATGAAATTATTAAATCTGATTTGAGAATCGGATCTGGTGGACGAAATAAATGTTGAAATCTGGAGTGAAATATGAAAATTATAACAAATTTGCAATTAAAAAAAATATATATTTATTTTAAAACAACTAAATCCATTTATTTCAGCAAAGCATGAAGCTTAATTTTTTCTACTGTTCAGACAATTATATTTAGTGAAGAAAAGATGAAGAAACGTGCAGAAAGTGGAACTTAATTTGGTGCAACGTCGTGCTCTCTTACGTGGTTTTACAATCCATGACGATAGAGTTAACCGTGGTCCTTTTTTTTTTCAACAATTATGTACGCAGTTTTCTTTTTACAATTTTGTGTGATCTGCTTTCATGACAAAATATTAATATAAATATACTAATAGATGCTGCAATATATTAAAAGTTGGCAGTGGCTGAAAAGGATGAAGTACAAAGACAGCACACAAGCAGGTTAGAGGAATGCGTATGAGTTGGGGAATGCAGGCAGGCAGACCTTTGCCAGGTAGATAGCATGGGTTTTAATTTTTAAATACTCCCGCCCGGTTTTACATAGAACACAACAGTTAAAAAGAAAACGTTGCTGTTTGGACACGTTTTATCGCCTAGGGAATGCCCTGGTACGCTGCCTACCATCCCCTTACACTGTCTTCCCTCCGCCTCCCCCCACACTGCCTCCCTTCCCCTTATGCTGCCTTCTCCTCCCCTCGTGATGCCTCCCCCTCCCCTCGTGCTGCCTTCCCTCCTTGCGCTGCCTCCCCCCAACCCTCGTGCTGCAGTTTCTCCCCTCTCCCCCTCATGCTGCCTTCTCCCCTCACGCTGCCTCCCCCCCATGCTGCCTTCCACCCCTCGTGCTGCCTTCCACCTCTCGTGCTGCCTTCCACCTCTCGTGCTGCCTTCCACCCCTCATGCTGCCTTCCCCCCTCATGCTGCCTTCTCCCTCCTCACACTGCCTTCCACTCCCCTCACCACGCGCTACCTTCTCCTCCCCTTTTGCTGGCTTCACTTCCCTCCCCTCATGATATCCTCCTCCCAAACCCTGTTCTCCACCATACAACTCTCCGGAGGTCGAGGAGAGGAAAGGGTGTCAAAGAATGTGAGAATTTGACAAATAAATGCTTTTTTTTTTTCGTAGTTTTTTTTTACCCTCCCCCGCTTTTCCTCAAGTCCCCTTATCAAACGTATCTCCAGAACACCCCCTTCTCCTCCCCACTACCCCCTCCCCATCCCTCGACCTCCTTTTTCTCCCCCCCCCCCACCTTAATATTTCCATCACGAAGCGACGGGTTGTATTTGCTCGTTCTCAATATAGCAGTCTCTCTCACCCCAGCATGTAGGTAATAAATAGATAGCTCCAAAGATAGTTTTGCCACGCTTGACTCCGAACAAAATACATTTAAAGACTCAATTTAAGGTTACGTGAAAGTTATTTTAATGACCTACAGGATGGTGTGGAGGTAGCACACTTACATTTGCTGTCTAATCTCGGTTTAATTCCCAACCCGACTGTAAACTGTCAAATTAGTGTTTCTTGGAGAGGGGATTGCATCAACAAATTAAGCTGGTTGTCCTGTCTGCGAGCATTACTTGATGGATGTTAAAGGTCCCATGTTGTCTCAAGTGAAAAGTCGGTGAGTTATCGCTGGCACCCTGAACAAGCTACAAAAATGAAAATGGGCTCTCAAGAAAGCCGAGAGCTATGTGCATTTGCCTTTGAGCCGTCTAACCTTGGTTTGAATCTTGAAGCCATAGAACCCTTCTGCCAGCACTGATTGTTGGTGGATATTAAAGATCCCACTGTGTTTTTCCCAAAGATGAGGCGAGTTTTTGACTGCACCCTGAACAAATTACAAATCCCTGACACCTTCAGTCAAGTATGCCACATCAAAGTGGTGACCCATCCAGGATTGGATTGAACCCTGAAACGTTTCTCGACTTGACATGATACAAACTGGAACTCTATAAAGAATATGGGCCTTGGATTACAATTAATTGAAATGAAAGCCCCAGGTTACTCGGGGTATGAGATTAAGGCAGCTAACAATTTGTCCCGTGAAATTTATGTAACGAATACAGAAGGTTGCTTTTTATTCCTACAAGATGATAGGTCAAGAGATGATGTGAGTGCTCGACAAACTGCCGTATTCTTGTCTGCTTCGAATGAATGATGCTAACCCTGTTCAAAAGAGACAGACATAACAATCTCCATTATACTGACAGCTTTTCAGTCGCATCTCCTTGATGGCTGATCATGGCAAGAATTGAATAACACGATTTGTTGGCCCAATTAGATATACAGGTTGGCCATAAAGTCTGGAAACATAGGCGAATATACATTATAAATGGTTTATTGACATTACATTACAATATATATGTTCAATGACATTACATGACATGTTCAATGTGTTGTCCTTCATGCGAAATTCACAGTTCAATGCACTGTGCAAAATTGCAATGAACGCGATGCATTAATGCAGGATTTCCATCAATCCATGCACATGCATCCATGATGTGTTGCCTCCGATGATTCGTGTCTCTGATTTTCACTGAATAAACCTGCGTCTTGAGCATACCCCAGAAGAAGTAATCAAGGGGTTCAGTGACCATCCCTCGCGTCCACTCAGCAGTTTCACCTCAACGTGTTCGTCTTTCGCCAAGGACATCTTAAAACTGTAACAGAATTACATTATATTATCTATGTTTCCAGACTTTATGGCCACCCTGCATTGTGACAGCCAACAACACTGCATGTATTCACCATTGTTAACGATCTTCAGCTGTAAACATTAGTGTATTGTGTTATCATCGGTTTGTTTGCCCATAAAGATAGTGGCACATTTGAAGTGCCTGGATGTGTGACATCATGTGATATCCATCAATAAAGCCTCCATCTCCTAAACTGTGATTCACCGTCGTCATCTTATTACAGTGTTCATCTTATTACAATTGTCTGTCCGTAATAATAGATGATGTACTCGGATATAAGACTGCTTCAGTATCACTAAACTTCTTGATTTTTACAGCGCGGCGACATCGCGCTGTTATTTTAAAACAATCTTGAAATCATTATTTTATGACAATTGAAGTATTGCACTTAAACACTGTGCTGGGTATACGTTCTCTGAACTCTCTCGTTTGAAAGAATATAATCGCTAATCTCAGCACAAAATTAGCGATTTGTGTGGGTGGCAGAAGAAGTCAAAACAATGAGGAAATGAAACACCTTAAATGGTGATTGATCCACTGTGGAGAAAAGAGAAGGTGACGTTCTAAGTTTAACCCTTTATCAGAACAAGAGAGAAAATAAATCGGGTGGGGGTTGGTGAAAATATACTTCCGTAAATGACGTCATCACTGACGTGCTGAGAATGATGGACACCGATTGGACAGGGGGTGTGCATGCCATGTGTGATGTATTTCACAGGGTAAAAGGTTATGAGAGACATTGGTGGAGAGGAAGGAAAAGAAGGGAGATAGAATAAGAAGACAAAAGGGAGGAATGGGAGAAGAGGGGGGGGGAGAGTGGGGGTGTAGAAAGGAGTAGGGGATGTCAGTGGGGTGGAGAAGAGGGAAAATGGTTATGTGGAATAGAGGGGGCTGGTGGTAGGTAGTGGAGAGGGGAAAAGGAAGCAGATGGGGAAGGAAATTTACTGAAGAGTGGAAGAAGAGAAGGATAAAGGATTAGCCTGAATATGCATGGTGACTAGCAGAAAGAAATATTTTCATTCAGGCTGTTTGTCACTGATATTCCAAGTTTATGGGTGAAATATTATTATTTGAGTTTCCGGGAGTCATTGCTTCCATGGTGGAGTATCAAACCACAAACAAACATCTGATGAATGGCATGTCCTGCCTGGTTGAAGTGATGAGAAACCAGTTTACGAATGTCATCCTTGTTAGTTCTGACATCATAGAGGTGTTCTCTCGATGATCTCCAAGCTGTTGTCCAGTTTCACTGATTTATTGCAAAGTGAACATGAAATGCAGTAGATTACATTGGAAGTAGTACAGGTAAAATGGTCTGATATTGATTGCGTGCTTATGACCTGATATTTATGTGGTGGGGTTGATGAAGTCGCAGGTATTGCAATGACTGTGCAGGCATTTGAATGTTCCAGGTGGTAGATTGGAAGGTAATGTGCCTTTAACCAGAAAATTTTGCAAAGTTCTGTCTTGTTTGAATGAAAACAGAGGTGGTTGAGAGAAGATGGAAGTGGTTTCTTTGCCATCCTGTAGGATTTTTAAGTTTCTTTGGATAATTGGAATGACTGCAAGACTGTTGAGATGATGCACCAAAGTGAGAGGAATTCATTCATCATAATCAGGTTTTGCTTTTGGAAGAAGAAGATTTTTTTCTGTTGATCGGTCAGACTCGGTTGAGGGCATTCTCCACAAGAGAGTTGGGATAGCCACGATCTGTAAAGAACGAACACATTTCACAAGCTTTGGATCCAAAATCCAAATCGTCATTGCAAAGCTGACAGGGCCTCAGAAACTGGGAATAAGGAATCTAATTCTTAACATGAGAGGAATGAGAAGGTGAGTACAATAGGTAGCTGTGCGAGTCTGTTGGTATGTAGTGAACAGGAGGCATTCCCCTGCTCTGTCTGCGATATGTCCCTCCAATATTTCCGCAGGGCACTCAAGGTCCACCAGCAATCACCTTCTGGTGAAACTCCCAAAATCTAGAATTACTGCTCACCTCCACTCATTTGTTCCTCTTTTTCCTGCCTGTTGAACCAACTTCCATATTTTCTTCAATATCATTCTCCCTCCAGGTCTTCAAGCTGTTCACCATCATCTCCAAGTCTTCAAGACGGTTGTTCGCCACCATCCCCCATCCAAACCCATGATCCATTTTTACACCCATCTAAACCCCTCAAATTTCCAGTTTTTCCTTCCTCACAGTTTATTCATCTTATCCACCCTCTGCATTTTCCCTACCCCTCATGCTTACCCATATTCCTTGTTGTCCGTCTCCATTTATTTTGTCCCTCAGCCCTGCTGTTGGCGTTTCCCCTTCTTTTTCTGCTAGTCCTTTTGTTCTGTTGCATGCTGATCCATTCTGTATTCAAGCTCTTCCATGAGCCTTGGCTCTGCATACAAAAAAAAGTTCTGTGACACTTTTTTCCTGTAATATTGGTTTTGAGTTGTATCAGTATACAAAATTTCAGCTTTCTATCCCACCGAGAAAGTACTAAATAGTTATATAAGTGAGTGAGTCAGTCAGTGGTTAGAAAGAGCTTTAAATAGATGATGCATGTAGGATGCACCCCAACTTCTGTTTGCAGTCTGCAAGCTTGTAAGCATATCACGTGATTTGGCAAGGGCACCATCACTCACAGTTGTTTCTTCAGGGTGAGTCATAAGTCCCAGGACACGGTTTTCGCTGCTTATATAGGATTTGTTCATACTATGTATTTATAGTTTTCTCTTTTTTTTCTCAGATGATACAAATAATACATTAAACCAAGATGATACACACCAGTTTTCTTTTCTTTTTTTCAGATAAACAAATCTTACCTCCAGCTGAAACTGTATCCTGGGACTTATGACACACTGCAGGAGGTAAACAGACTTGCTGCAAAAAATACCATTCTGTCTTTCAAAAGGTGTCTGTGGGTTTTCGTTGTTTACAGACGGTGTAGTTTTTCAGCAGGAATTTAGAATCAGCTTGTGGTGCCAGTGGTAAATCGCCTACTCTTAATGAATGACACTGATGAAATCCATTGTTTAAAGAAACATTGTGAGCAAAATAGATTTAAAATGTTATTCTTTCTGGACAGCAACACAAATTTTTTTTTTATGATGGGTGCTTCTCTCAATTGTACTCCACATGTGCCAGATTGAAAACGACTCTCTTTCTTGGCCTTGGTTGTTAGCTTATGGCGCTGCAGTGGAAATGATTTGTAATGTCAGCAGGTGGTACATGCATGATACCAATATGTATTGTTGCACGGTCGGGAAAGAATGGTGCAGAAGGGGAGAAATCTGCAATGAAGCAAACAAACTATGAAGATACAATGAAGTATCTCTCCCTGGTTACTCCCTCCTCCGGTATGACAGATCTGAGCCTCGTCTTGGTGGAGGAGTTGCTATCTTCCTCAAAAACACTATTCCTCACTCTCCATGCACTGCCCTCACACCCCCAGGAATACCTCTGGCTATGGCTTCCCTCCACTCCCACCTCATGTTTATATGTGTACTGTACCGTCCACCTAACAGTGATGACTCCATCTACACTTCACTATCCGAAAACATGGACCAACTTCTATCTTCCTCATATGTGGCAACTTCAATTGTCATCATGCCAATTGGCTAGGTGTGGGTACCTCTCTCACCTGTCATGGCACCTCAGCAAAAGCTTTCTGCGACTCATTGGGACTGACTCAATCAATTAACTTCCCGACCCAGATCTCAACCAATGGTACTCCATCTCTTCTGGATCTGATTTTGACAAATTTCCCAGACAATATCTGCTGCTCTTCCTCTACTCCAATCGGTTCTTCTGACCACGTCCTTGTCAAAGTGGACATCTCTCTGGCTATTATCAGAGAACCACCTCACCGCAGTCGAGTCTGGCATTTCACTCAAGCCGACTGACAGGGTCTCCAAGCAGCCATCAAACTTATAGACTAGTCTCCTATTGTTACTTTCTCCAACATCAACTCATCCTGGGAATTCTTTCAAAGAAACTTGCTCTCCCTCATGCACATAATTATCCCCTCTCATCTTCAGTTGGCCTACCCTTCCTTCCGCCCTTGGTTCACTGCAGCTTGTGGCGAGGCAGTTGTCCTGAAACAACTTGCCTTTGCCTCATGGAAAGCAAACCTAACTGAGGGTAATCTCAGTTCCTTCCATAAAGCTCGGAACAAGTGTATATCCACCCTCAGGAGAGCTAGAAAACATCTTTCTTCGCTCAAGTCCAAACTTTCAAACCTCTCTCCCTCCTCAAAATCCTGGTGGCGTCTAATCAAATCTGTTTCTGATGTATGTTACTCCTCCATCCCCTCCCTTACCTCAAATGGCCGCACTGCTGATACCGCACATAAAAAGGCTGAATGCCTAAACTCGGTGTTTGCAGCTAAATCTTGTGTCCAAAACCCATCACTTTCTCTACCCACCTTACCCAGTCGCACCCAACTCTCCCTGGACTCTGTGTCCTTTTCTCCTGACAAGGTGGAGAGCTTGCTGTCAAACCTCAACTCAGATTCTGCAACCGGTCCAGATGGCATCAGTCCGCATGTCCTAAAAACCTGCTCTTGCTCACCCTCTCTCTGTTCGATTCACCCTCTCATTTGCTCAAGGTCATCTGCCATCTGCTTGGAAATCAGCAAACATTACTGCCGTGCAAAAACAGATCCCTGCAACTACAGACCAATCAGCCTTCTGCCAATCATCAGGAATCCATCATCGCTTCAGACATTGAATCCTTCTTCTTCTCCAATGGCTTGATTTGCGATCTTTAATTTGGTTTCAGACCAGGTCACTCTACCCTGGATATGCTGCTTCTGCTCTCCCAATAATAGATGGAGGTCCTCAATGCCGGACATGAAATCAGAGCCATATCCCTAGACATATCGCATGCTTTTGACACGGTCTGGCACCCTGCCCTGTTCACCAAACTCTCTTCCTATGGTATCCAAGGCCATCTCCACTCATGGCTCGCAGATTTCCTCTCTTGTCGCAGTCAACGTGTGGCCCTAAATGGAGTTCTTTCATCCCCTCTTCCTGTCCAGGCTGGAGTTCCTCAAGGTAGTGTTCTGGGCCCTGTTCTTTTTCTGGTTTTCATCAATGATCTCTCCGACTCTCTGGAAAATCCTCTATCTCTTTACTGATGGCTCCACCCTCTGCCAGACCATCTGTCATCCCTCAGACCGGCATGCAGCAGCTTCTTCGCTCACTGCAGATCTTGGTAAAATCACAAACTGGTCCAACACGTGGAACATGTCTTTCAATCTGGACAAATCTCACACTCTCACTATGTCTCTCCAAAAGTACCATTTAGAAAACTCTCCCATCCACTTTCTCAACAATCCTCTGGAAGAAGTACTTTCTTTCAAGCTTCTGGGTCTCACTATCTGCCATGACCTTTCCTGGGAAAGCCACATTTCAAACCTCGCCTCCAAAGCCAGTCGCCGACTGGGAATCTTCCATCGTGCAAAGTCCTTCCTCGGCTCACCTGAGCTCCCGACCACTTACAAAGCTTTCATCCGCAGTCTGCTGGAGTACTGCTCTCCCCTCTGGGCTGGTGCTCCTGCCTCCCACCTTTCTCGGCTTCATGCTGTGGAAACTAAGGCATTTCGGATCATTGGCATCTCCCGCGATGAGTCTGAGTCTTTGCGCCTCTCACTCTCTCACCGCAGGCTGGTCGCTGGTCTTTCTGTCTTTTATCATCTCCTCTCCAGCCTCGCCCCCCCCCCCCCCGCCTTGCTCTCTCTGCGATTTGTCCCCACCACATTTCCGCAAGGTGCTCGAGGTCCGCCAAAAACCCCCTTCTGGTAAAACTACCAAGATCAACAATCACTGCTCACCTTCACTCTTGCATTCCTCTTTTTTCCCGTCTTTGGAATGAACTCCCTCACTCTATTCAATGCCATTCTTCCCTTTAGGCCTTCAAAACAGCAGTTCACCACCACCTATCATCCCCCATCCAAATCCTCGATCTTTTCTACCCCCGATAATCCATCCAAGCCCACCTCCTTCAAATTCCCTGCTTTCCTTCCTGAAATTCCCTGTAATGTTCCATCTTGCGTTCCCCACCCCATCCCTCTCCCTTCCACAGATCTCCTAATGTCTCTGTTCCCCACTGTTTTGTCCTTCCCTCTCCTGCCCCTCTTGTCTCATGTCCCCCATGCTGTGCATTGTGTTCACTCTCATACGAGCCTCAACAAGGTATACAAAAAAAACAAAGCAAACAAACTCAAGCACGAGTTATTTCTTGTGCTATCATTCAGCCAGTTCGAGCATCAAACCCTGCTTTTTTTTTATCACATCATCATTCTCTTGCATTATGTCTTGTTCATTTTGTGTTTGTGTCTGCTATGACAAAGACGACTGTGTTTGTCTTTCTTTGTCTCTGCTTCTTGCTGAACACAGTGCTTCGAGCTGTTGAGACCTTTCCCCCTCGTCCTTCATCGCCCCCACAGCCAGAAAACATTGCGTTCAACATCTGCTGCTTCTTTGCTTCAGTTTGTTCTCCTATTTTCATTAAAACGTTTTATATAATTAATCGTATGAATTGAAAGATGTTATGTTCACTCATTATGGTTTTTTGCCATTTTGTGCAGTGTTTTCAAATCACTGACCCAGAGCAAAATCCTTTAAAGCACAGTTAAAGGTTAATCGTACAACGTGCATGAGAGAATGGAAAAGGTACGTACATGGTAAGTGTATATCTCAGCCAAAATTGCAGGGAAATGTGAAACTGTAAGGCTTGTCCTCTGGAACGTTTTTACCTTTCTATGCATTTTTATTGGACCAACTTTGAGAAAGCCCCGAGAAAACTGAATTCACCAATCCTGAGAGGGTTCTTACCTGAGAATTAAGAAAAACAAGAACTTTTAACGTGGGAAGTAGGCAAAGGATTTTGACCTCTATCTTTATTCTGCCTTGAGCTCAAATATAATTATGCTATGATGTGTGCGAGAGCTTTTGAGCTTCAAATTCAACTTGCTTTGAGCCTGTTGAATTTGTGCTTTGAGTGTTACTTATGTGTGCCTTGCACCTCCAGTTTAACCTTTGCTTCAAGTTACATTCGGTTTCATTTATTTTATGGTTTTAACATCCCAAGTGATCCAGGTAGAAACTAGAGGGGGAGCACTCGGTAAAGTGCAAAACCTCCGCCGCCAATACTGCTGGGTCACTAAAGTGAACCTGATATCCTATTCATTGTATGTCAAAACGGATCAGACTCTACTGAACCACGATTGAATAAACTAAACTATATCGACGTGCATGTAGAAATGCCAAAAAAATAAAATCGAAATTTTGTTTAAAAAAAAGTTGCAAATTTTGTTTTTTTTTCTCTAACAATTTTTTTTGGGGGGGGGTGGAAATCACTTAAAACATGTAGAAATGCAAAAAAAATTGAAATATTTTTCAAATAAAATCGAAATATTTTTGAAAAAAAGTTGCAAAATTTTGTTTTTTTTTGGGTTGGAAATCACTTAAAACATGTAGAAATGCAAAAACAAAAATTCAAATATTTTTTCAAAATGGCCGCCATAGCGGCCATATTGGACTTTAGACCAAGTCCAAAATCTAATGGCATGATCCTTGGACCATACCTCATCCCCCCACCAAGTTTCGTCGAAATCCATCCAG
>NC_140973.1:58272332-58279832 GCF_056783735.1 Eptatretus burgeri | reverse complement strand
GTGGGCGACGTGCCGCGATTCGAGTTACGTGGCCGTTCGCACGCCGGCGGGCGCGAATCCGCAACACTGGTGTCAGGTCGTGCGATATAAACTCATCGCCCTCCTCGCGGCACTGGTATCGGAGAACGGGAAAACGGGCTCTCCTGTCTCCAGCTAAATTCACGGGAATCGGTCCAGGGGTGAGAGGAGCGACCCCCGATTCCCTCCAAATTACGAGCGAGCTTAATTAACCATTTACGAGAAGCACGATGGCGTCTCAAGGCGAGCGGGTGCCAGGTGGATTAGGTATGTGTAATAGTAATGTAGAATCCATGGCTCAGGACGAGATCACCGTGCAAGAGAAACCCGTACCAGAAGGTTGGGAAAGGCATCGATGCCGTTCATCTGGTCGGTTTTTTTATTATAACTCCACCACTAAATGTAGTCAGTGGGAGTGGCCAGGGCAGGTGACAATGCGGCAGATTATGGAACTCGCGCAGAGCATAAATGACAAACTGGATTACAGGAATGCCGAAATGAAAGAAAGGAACAACGAAATGAAGAGAAATACGCAACAAATGGAAAATAAAAAAATGGATGGAAACGCACTCGAAGCGAAAAACCAAATGAAAGAAATGCGGGGTGAGATGCAGAGCATGGGCATAGGCCTGCAGGCAGGCATTATGGCAATGGCGAGGAGCGAAACGCGGACCACGGGCGAGAAAATGGCGCTGCCACGTGCTGGGACGAACGAGCTGGGGGGGGAGTGCAACGGCTGTCAGGCCCGCGGTCGGGGCGGGCGAGAAAATAATTCGGGAGACGTGTAAGACGAGACACGAGGTAAAGAAGGTATTAGAAAAATTAAAAGACAGCCAGGAGGAGACAGAGGAGGGATTGAAGGTCGAAACGGTGGAGTGTGAGAAAAGACTTCAAGACATGACGAAGAGAGTTGATAAGCTGGGACTGGAGGTAAAAACGGAGACAGAGGAACTGGGAAGACGGGTAGAAAACCACAAGCGCAAGCCGGAAGAACAGTTAGAAGCCAAAGCAAAGTCTGAGTGTGCGGAGATGAGAAAGGAATTGGAAAAGAAAGTTTCTGAGTTACAGGAACACCAAAACAAAGAGAGGGAACTACAAAACGAACTGAGAGTGTTAAAAGAGGAAAGGAAGAGAACGGAAAATGAAACTTTAAGAAACCACACTGTACAGATCGAACAGCTGGAAGCGAAGGCCAGACTAAAGAATGAGGAACAAGAAAGAGTAATGAAGGAAGAACGAATGAGACAGGAGAAAGAAATCAGTCAGTTGAAAGAAATGACGAGATTGCAGAAGGAGGAACAAGAAAGACAGTGGAATAGAAAACTGAAAGAGTATGAATTTGAAACTGAACGACAAAAGGAAAAAAATACGTTTGAATACGAGGAGAAAGTAAAGGAGCAAGGAATGAAGCAGGAAGGAGAAATCAGGAGATTGAAGGACACAACGAGATTGGAGAGGGAAGAACGAGAGGAACAATGGAATAGAAAACAAAAAGAACATGAATCTGAGGTTGACCAATTGAAAGAAAAGCTGAGGCTGGAGTACGAGGAGATAGACAAAGAACAGCGAATGAAACACAAAATGGAGATGAACCAAATTAAGAAAACCATGAAACTGGATAAGGAAAGACAGGAGAGGAAACTAGGAAGAGTAATGAGACAGCAGCGAATGAAACACAAAATGGAGATGAACCAAATCAAGAAAACCATGAAACTGGAGAAGGAAGGACAGGAGAGGAAACGAGGAAGAGTAATGAGACAGCAGCAAATGAAACACAAGAAGGAGATTAACCAAATTAAGCAAACAACGAAACTGGAGAAGGAAGGACAGGAGAGGAAACAAGGAAGAGTAATGAGACAGCAGCAAATGAAACACAAAAAGGAGATTAACCAAATGAAGAAAACCATGAAACTGGATAAGGAAAGACAGGAGATGAAACTAGGAAGAGTAATGAGACAGCAGCGAATGAAACACAAAATGGAGATGAACCAAATCAAGAAAACCATGAAACTGGAGAAGGAAGGACAGGAGAGGGAACGAGGAAGAGTAATGAGACAGCAGCAAATGAAACACAAAAAGGAGATTAAGCAAACAACGAAACTGGAGAAGGAAGGACAGGAGAGGAAACAAGGAAGAGTAATGAGACAGCGGCGAATGAAACACAAAAAGGAGATTAACCAAATGAAGCAAACCATGAAACTGGAGAAGGAAGGACAGGAGAGGAAACAAGGAAGAGTAATGAGACAGCGGCGAATGAAACACAAAAAGGAGATTAACCAAATGAAGCAAACCATGAAACTGGAGAAGGAAGGACAGGAGAGGAAACGAGGAAGAGTAGTGAGAGAACAGCGAATGAAACACAGGAAGGAAATGAGCCAATTGAAAGAAACTATGAGATTGGAAAACAAAGAGCAGGAGGAACAATGGGAGAGAAAACAACAACTATATGAGTGTAAAATTGAACAACTAAAACGGAGAGCGAGATTGGAGTCAACGGAGATTGAGGAGCTACGGAGGGAGAACGAACTGCTAATGGGGCTCAGAGAGAAAGAACGACTCAGATGGGAAGGAAAAAGGAACCAGGAAGAGACAGAAAAAAGGAACCAGGAGAGAAAATCTATAGAGACACGGGAGACAGAAAAAATAGAGGAGAGACTGCATGATAATGACGGGTTTAGAGACGCACACACACACACACGGAGGTAGTGGAGGACAATGGGGGTGAGCTCGCGGACTGGGTGGAGGCCCGGTGCGAGCAGCTGGATGGCCTCCTCCAGGAACGAGGGGAGGGAGTATTCCCCCTTGCGAGTCACGACCAGGTGGGTTCGGTCGTGCTTTGCGAGGTTGAGGGGACGGGTGCTGTGGACAGGTGCACGAAGAGCTTGGGGGGTATAGAGGCCCCGGAGACCCTTGTGGGGACACGAATCCCCAGTGTGGTTGTCCCTGTGTGTGTGGTGCAAGGTGTGAGTGCGTCCCCGTGTGTGGAAGCGACCCCGTGTGTGAGTGGTGTGGTGGCGATTGTGCCGGAGTACGTGCTTCCCAGCACGCCGTGTGTAAAAGGGGCACCGCAAGTGGAAGAGGCCGTGTGTGTGGATGAAACGGCCAGTGTGGATGAGGCACCGCGGGTGAGTGCCCCCGCGTGTGTGAGTGAGGGACGGTGTGTGGATGAGGCACCGCGGATGAGTGCCCCCGCGTGTGTGAGTAGTATGGTTTGTGTGAGGGAAATGGCACGAGTGAGTGAAAGGCCGTGAGTGCGTGGAGCCACGTGTGCGAAAGAGGTAGCATGCATGAGTGAACGGCCGAGTGCAAGGGAGACCGTGTGTGTGAGAGAGCGGTATGTAAGGGAGATGTCGGTGGGCATGTGTTAACATGCAGCCGCGTCTCCCGGTGTGAGTTTAATGGTGAGGTGTGTTAGCGTCGTAACACGCAGGTGTGCATGGGTCGAATGGCGACGACGGCGACATGTGAGGAAAGAAAGCCGAGTAGCGGCTGTAGCTGTTCCGGGGACCGTGCCGGGTTCACCCAGCAGTGAGCACGAGGTCCGTGCTGTGCAACGCACGAGGCCCCCACGTGCTCGCTTGCGAGAGTGAAGTCCCGGTCCGGAAACGCACGCGGTGGATTTGCCGATCCCGCGGACAGACAAAGCTTAGGCAGGATTTCGGATTTGGACCGGACGGGTTCTCCACGCGATCGTGTGTGTTAAGCCCCAACGGGCAAAGCACATGTGTTCGCGTGGGGAACCCCTCGAGACGTGGGGCTTGTGTTTTTTTTATGCGCACGGTGACGTCATGGCTGCACGCGGGGTTGGAATCCGGCAGGAGGGGTATCCCTGCCGGATGGTACCGTCCAAGGAGGGACGAGGTACACGTGCAGCTGCATGACGTCACGGGCAGGTGCAAAGTGCGCGAGCTGTGAGTTGCCGCGCTGGTGATGCGCATGTAAAAAAAAAAAAAAACAAGCCGCACTTTCGGGTGCACAGGATTCCTGGGCAAGGGGTGGAAGACCCCCTTACCAGGGCACAGGATGGAAACTAGTTAGGGGGAAGGGTTGGCATAGCTAGACCGGCTCCATGGGGCAGGGGTAAGTCCTCATGGGGCCCGTGGAATGGATTAGTTAGAGGGATTGTAGTCAGATTTAGGTTGGGAAATTGATTTTTGATTTTGAGGACATGGACAGACTTGTGAATGTGTAGAGGGGGTGTAGTTTAGCGACGTAGTGTTAAAAGGAACGTGCTATAGTGTAAGGGACGACGAGGGAGCACGAGTTAGTTAGGGGATGTAGTTAGGAGGATGGCAGAGTTCAGCGGTGAGTGTGTTGAAGAGTTGGTGAGTGAAGTGGAAGCATGTGCTTGGTGAGTGAGTGGGGCCAGCGGGTCTGTGTGTATGGAGCAAATGGGGACTGCATGGTGCGATGAGTGATTGGGGGGAGGAGTGACTCCCGCCCAAGGGACCCCGGGGTCAGTGTAGAGTGAGTTAGGGGGTTAGTTAAATTGAAAAATGGAGGTCGTTTTGCTGTTGGTGGGAGTGTAGGCTCGAAACCCATTTGGAGGGGTGCAGGAGCCCTGTTGACAGGCTGGGAGTGTGGCTGCGAAAGGTGAGTATCGCTGAGTGGGTACCCCGGGCACCAGGCGAGTCGGCCGCGGTAGGCCAAGGGCCCATGGGGGGCCGGGATAGCGTAGTGGGCACAGGTGCGTCTGCTTGGTGCCGAGGCCCGGGGCACCATTAGCCGCGTGGGCAGTGTTGTGGGCAAGGGTGACCCTCGGAAAGGGGCCCGGGAAGCCAGCCTGCCACGTGTGCGTTTCAGGGGAGGTGCCATGGGGGGCACTCCCCGGTGTTTAGGGAGCTGGTAGGCTCGGAGGCAGTGTAGTGCCCGGGGGTGCCATAGCGGGAGATTCGGCAGAGGGTCGTGCCTGCCAAAGGGAGCCACGTGTCCCAGCCATGAGACCGTGTGAGGGCACGGAGAGAAAATTGGGGGGCGAGGCCCGAAATTGTGAGGACACCAACACAGGCGACGGGAATCTGTGTTGTTAGAACCAATAGTTTAAGCGAGAGGCGCTTGTTGGAAGCCCCGGGGTAGTTTAACAGTTAAATGGATAGGGTAGATTAGGAAGTGTACCCCTCCGCACCATCCATCCCCTCGCTCTCGTTGTGGGCCGCTGGACCCACTTTGGTTATAGATCACTGAACTCTGGGGAGGCCATTCTGAGGCTTCGTTGGGCCTCGGCACAGGACTCTAGCTCTCCCTTATTCCCCTCCGGGAAGGGAACGTAGGGGTTGGGAGTAGGCTAGGTGACAGGATAGGTTAGCCGAACAAGGACGATAAAGGGGGTTAGGGGACGATTTATAGTGGGGAAGTAAAAATAAAAAAATAAGTTGGGGCTAAATTGGGGTTTGACAAATTAAGGGAGTGGGTATAGACAGTGACAGGCAGAAGCGATAGGTTGGGAGGGAGACCGTAGGGTAGGTCCGAGCCCGCCTTCCGAGTTGCCAGCACCACCGCACTCCCTCCACCAACCTCCACTGAACGGCAAAGACTGGCCAGCTTCATCTGCTGGCTGCGTTGCTGCAAGGCAAAGGCCGGCCCACTTCAACGGCAGCTGTTGTTTTGCTGCAAGGCCTGTGCCGGCTGGATTGTCTGCAGCTGCTGTGCTGCAAGGCCTGCGCCGGCCGGATCGTCTGCAGCTGTTTTCTGCAAGGCCTGTGCCGGCCAGTTCGTCTGCCGGCTGTGTTTGCCTGCAGCGGCCTTCTTCTGCGGGCTGTGTTGCCTGATCACCTTTGCCATGCCATGCCCACTGCCCCTGTTCACCAGCCCCGTTCAATTTTTGCTTTGCCCCCCCCTGTTCATTGCCATGTGCGCCAGGATCAAGGCAACAGTTTGCAAGCTGCGAGAACTGCCCTGTTGGCAGCTACAACACGGGCCTGCAGTGGCGGCCCATGCACCGTGTTTGCGTGCATCCATTCATCCATCCATTCGTTGTGCTCATTGCGTGTGCCACTTGAGCTGGCACGGAGACTGCGTTTGTGCGGCCCATGCACCGTTGTTTTTCACTGCGTTCAGTTCAAAAGGGAAGGCCTTGGACTGCGTGTGAGCAGCCGGCCACGTTCCCTGTCACCTGCATTGTTTGAGCCAGAGACTGCATGCGAGCAGCCTGGCTCCCTGCTAACTGCTTTCTTTTTGCAGAGTTCAGTGATCCTGGGCCATGGTTTAGTGTAAAATTTGTAAGTTAAGGTTAAGATGTACTGTAAATATGAGTGCGCCCCCGGCATGTCTGTCGTAGCGCCGGCAATTTTATTTAAGTCGTCCGTGTGAGTGAGTTTGTTTCGGTAGTTACTCAGCCCTCAGGTTATTTATTTTGGGGACACGAATACCATGAATGTCGCACTCAGGGATCCGTAGGTAAAATGTACTAGGGGAGAACGACACATGATGGCACACGAAAATTTGACGACTCAGGACGAGTCTGTAAAAAGGGGAGGGGGTAGTGTTGTGGTTGACGAAATTCGCAAACCACCATTCAGGTCCCTTAGGTGAGATATCTCGGTAAGTATATGTGTAGTTAGGCCCAAACCCGTTGTTTAGAGGGAATAAATGTCATTCATGCGGGCTGCGACCCTTCTAGATAGCCGTTTTTCTTTTACTATCTTTATTTTGGACCAGCCGCCATTACTACCACCACCAACCACGTCTCAACAGCCATCACACAACAACCACCAACCGCAACGCCGCTTCACAACAACAGCCACGACCTTTACCGTTACATCTCGCTCTCGCAACCATCGCATCGCCGCCATTTCCGCGCCGCTTGTGGGCACCGATACTGGACTCGTGCAGGGCGCGCACCGAGCAGGGGTGCAAAAGCGCCAGCCTTTCCGAAGAAAACGGATCAAAAACGACTCACGCCCACTTCTGTTCCGTCCTATCGGCGAGCGTGGGGCGATTTGGCCCCGCCTCCAGGCGCGTTGGAGTAATATCGCTATATGCAAATTCATGGATCAAAAAGCATTCACGCCCACTTTTCCTCGGTCCAATGGGGAGCCAGTTAGAGGTGAAGGGTCGGAGGTAAAGGGTCGGAGGTAAAGGGTCGAAGGTGAAGGAGTGAGGCCACGGGGCATATAAGGGGCTGCGTTCGTCAGTCAAGGCAGTTAAGAGTACGGAGGGGAGAGAGTGAAGAGTTCGGAGCCAGTGAAGAGTTGGGACGAGTCAAGAGAGGAGACGGAGAGGGCGGTTGGACGGAGCTGTGGAGAGGTGGCGGCGGCGAAGACGGTCGAGGGGGTGCTCGTGTCGGAGTCGGGGAGCTGCGGAGGGAGAGGCCAGTGGCGCGACCGAGGTCGTGGTGGAGACGCTCGTCACGGGACCCGAGACAGGGAGATATCCTCCTTCCCCCGAGCATCAACAACCCCCTCCTATTCCCCCCCGCGCTGAGATAGTGCGAGAAGGGGGCCCCGTTCCCACCCCATACCAGACACTGTCCGTGAGGCCCGC
>NC_140973.1:58237332-58269832 GCF_056783735.1 Eptatretus burgeri | reverse complement strand
TTTGAATCTTTATATTTTTTAAGATACCCCTTTTGTGCCATTACGAAATGATAAACTTCTCTTAATGATCTCATCTGGCCACCGCCCGAGTTGCAAATCATTTTTGTACATAAACCACGCCATAAAAAAAGTTTTGTTTCAAATGTTTTCAGTTCATGCTGTGAAAATGAGGAAGTGTTTTTTTTGACACGGTCGTGCTGTGTGAATTAGGAAGTGGTTTTGGACTGCCATGCTGTGAAAAAATAGGAACTATTCTGTGAGACAAGGTCTCGTGTTTATATTTTATCTCAGAACACGAACTGAAAACATTTGAATCAAAACCATTTTAAGTATGTTTTGTAAATGATTCATACAATTTGAGAATATATCTCCCAGTTATTTTCCAAGCTGTCATTTCCTGTGGCCACACCCAATGATTAAGCAATCTCCTCATCGTTGCTTTATAAGTGATTCGCCAGACAAAGTTTCTGCCAGACGGGATTTTCATTTTTACAACTGAGGCATGGGCGATCTTTCTTCCGATGAAGACAACAGCTCACTACAGAGTTGGTAAGTTTGTGTATGGTTTTCTCTTTGAACGATGAAGCAAATGATTATTAATGAAATCATGATAATTCTGATATATATATTTTTTCCCTGACAGGCCATTGGAAGAAATTGAGTTTACATATCACGACATGGTGCATGAAATTAATACTCTTATTGAAGAGATCAATGATTTTAGAAGAGAATTGAAAGACATTTACAATGAGTGGTACGAAGTCTTATCACGTCCTCTCATCTCGAAGGAATTAAACCAATGGTGAGACACGTGTGTGTGTGTCTCTCTCTCTTCTCTCTTTCCTCCCTCTCTCTTCTCTCTTTCCTCCCTCTCCTCCTTCTCTCTCTTCTCCTTTTCCTCCTTCTCTTTCTTCTCTCTCTCCTCCTTCTCTCTCTTCTCCTTTTCTTCAACTCCTTCCTCATCCCTTACTATCCTTGAATCGCTTCCACCCCATAGAATATTATACATATATTCATCAGGATTTCTTGTTATTCCTGTATCCAAAATAATTTTTTTTACAACAGGAAACCAATAAAATTTCTTTTGAATTTCTAAAAGAGCCTTACCTTTTCTTAACTTTATAATTTTTTCATTATTTAACATTCTAATTAAATCTAAAGTTGTCGGTTTATCAACATCAGCATAATGCCAATCTTTTATTGAAAATACCTCATTCTTATGTTGAAGAACATATTTATTAAAATACCGAAGACCCTTTTCTTGAAGGTATGCTTGAACACAGAAATGATAATTTTCTTGAAGCCTTCTTGCTGTCATTTATGTATTAGAAATATATGTTAGAATAATATTATGACACGAAACACCTCCCCATCTTCCCATAGTTAAATCATTTTGTATTTCCTTACTTATTATATATAATCCTGTTTTTTCTGTTTTCATGAGATAAACAAGGGCAAAACCATTATTATATTTACCCTTATTAAATTCTTTTATTTGTTGTTTACTAATCGTAGCCCCACAAAACTCATTCTCGATACCAAGTGGATAATATTCTTCCTTACAAGACTGATTTAATTGTTCCAGGTCTTCGAGGTTAATTTTAAATGACCAATTATACCCTAAATCATTCATATCATACCCCCATTGTTCTATTCTCAAACAAACGATACGCCCTTCTTTATAAAAATTTATTTTAATTCGAACTGTGAATTCTGTATGACCTGGAGATAATATCAACACTTCTGTATCTTTGGAATACACAGCCGTTTTATTTAAGTATATATATATATATATATATATATATATATATATATATATATATATATATATATATATATATATATATATATATATTGTTGCGGTCTTCGCGCCCGCCGGCGTGCGACGGCCACGTAACTCGAATCGCGGCACGTCGCCCACCGGACGGACAATCCAGTCGTGACCCTCTCGGACTAACGCCGGGAACCAGTCACGGGTGGACCTTTCGGTCTCACCGCGATCGAGCCAATCAGCCCCCGCGTGGGATAGGGTTGCTCGCCAAATTCGAACTACCTAAGTACCCACGCGGAGGGTAGACCGGGCGATCGCACCTCGCCGCAGGTCGACTTCGGACACGGGCCACTTAAGCGACCCGTTCCGTACTATCAGAATAACCGAGCAGTGTTATCGTCGACCTCGACGGTTCGATTAATTATCGGGCGTATTCAGCCCAAAACCAACCCTTTACGTGAAGCAAGATGGGGATTCAATGGAGGAAAAGACGAAGCGAAGCAGGAGAACAGTTCAACAATAAAGCACATTTATTCGCGACGAACGGAAAGCACACAAATACAATTCCACCAAATGCACACAAAAAAAAGAAAACACAATTCCATTTACACAAAAAGCAAACATAAAAGTGAAAACACAGTGCAGAGCTAATACCGACTACCGAGCACACGGCAACACTTATACAATTCTACTTCACAGACGGTGCCGACAACACATACCCAAAACCAAGGAAAAGAAATACCCCCAAGGATGGGGCAGGCCTGAGGCCGAGACCGGGTCGGGCCTACCCGTCTGGTGATGAGACGCGGAGCGGCGATGGCCCCACCTCTCTCCGCGGGCCTCGTGGACAGTGCCTGGCAGGGGGTGGGAACGGGGCCCCCTTGGTCGCACTATCTCAGCGCGGGGGGGAAACAGGAGGGGGTTGCTGATGCTCGGGGTATAGAGGATCTTTATTATGTGTGACGAGCGTCTCCACCTCGGCCAGGTCGCGCTGTCGGCCTCCCTCGGGTGCAGCTTCCTGCACGACGCGAGCACCCCCTCGTCTGGTGTCGCCGCCTTTCCACAGCTCCGTCCCCTCCGTTCCGACTCCAACGCACACGACGAGCAGCTCCACCGCCCGCGAAGTCTTGACCCTCTGCTTCCGACTCTCCTCTTCTTGACTCTCCGACCCACTCTGACTGACGAACACCGTCCTTTTATCCCCCCATAGCTTCGCCTTTGACCCCCTCCCTTTGACCTTTCACCTCGCTCCCCATTGGCCCGAGAAAAAGTGGGCGTGAAGGCTTTTTGATCCACAAATTTGCATATATCGATCGTTCTGGAGGCGGGGCCAAATCGCCCCTCGCTCACCGATTGGACGGCAAAAAGTGGGCGTGTGTCGTTTTTGATCCGTTTTTGAAGCAGAAAATCCGTGGTTTTGTACACGCTGTTCAACGTGCGCCCTACACGAGTCCAGCATCGGTGCCCATGAGTGGCGCGAGATGACGGTGATGCGATGGTGGCGAGTTGTGACGGTAAAGGTCGTGGCGGTTGTGGTGAAGCGGTGTTGTGGTTGGTGGTTGATGTTGTGGTTGTGGTGATGGCGATTGGTCCAAAATAAAGATAGTAAAAGAAAAACGGCTATCCTGAAGAGTCGCAGCACGTATAAATGACATGTATTCCCACTAGACAACGGGTTTGGGCCTAACTACACATGCACTTACCGAGATACCTCACCTAAGGGACCTGAATGGTGGTTTGCGAATCTGGTAACCACAACACTACCCCCTTCCCTTTTTACAGACTCGTCCCGAGTCGTCAAATTTTCGTGTGCCATCATGTGTAGTTTTCCCCTAGTACATTTTACCTACGGATCCCTGAGTGCGACATTCATGGTATTCGTGTCCCCAAAATAAATAACCTGAGGGCTGCGTAACTACCTAAACAAACTCACTCACACGGACGACTTAAATAAAATTGCCGGCGCTAGACAGACATGCCGGGGGCGCACTCATATGTACAGTACATCTTAACCTTAACTTACAAATTTTACACTAAACCATGGCCCAGGATCAATGAACTCTGCAAAAGAAAAGCAGTTAGCAGGGAGCCAGGCTGCCCACATGCAGTCTCTGGCTCAAACAATGCAGGTGACAGGGAACGTGGCTGGCTGCTCACACGCAGTCCAAGGCCTTCCCTTTTGAACTGAACGCAGTGAACCACAACGGTGCATGGGCTGCACAAACGCAGTCTCCGTGCCAGCTCAAGTGGCACACGCAATGAACACAACGAATGGATGCATGGACACAAACACGGTGCACGGGCCGCCACTGCAGGCCCGTGTTGTAGCTGCCAACAGGGCAGTTCTTGCAGCTTGCAAACTGTTGCTTTCTGATCCTGGCGCACATGGAAATGAACAGGGGGGGGGGGCAGAGCAAAATTGAACGGGGCTGGTGAACAGGGGCAGTGGGCATGGCATGGCAAAGGTGATCAGGCAAACACAGCCCGCAGAAGAAGACCGTTGCAGGCAAACACAGCCGGCAGATGAACTGGCCGGCACAGGCCTTGAAGAAAACAGCCAGCAGATGAACTGGCCGGCACAGGCCTTGAAGCAAAACACGGCCAGCCGATGGCACAGGCCTTGCAGCAAAACAACAGCTGCCGATGAAGTTGGCCGGCCTCCGCCTCGAAGAAAAACACGGCCAGCCGATGGAGTTGGCTAGCCTTTGCCGTTCAGTGGAGGTTGGTGGAGGGAGTGCGGTGGTGCTGGCCACTTGGAAGGCGGGCTCGGACCTACCTTCCTGTCTCCCTCCCACCTATCGCCTTTGCCTGTCACTGTACATACCCACTCCCTTAATTTGTCAAACCCCAATTTAGCCCCAACTTATTTTTTTTCTGTTGTTTTTATTTTTACTTCCCCACTATAAATCGTCCCCTAACCCCCTTTATCGTCCTTGTTCGGCTAACCTATCCTGTCACCTAGCCTACTCCCAACCCCTACGTTCCCTTCCCGGAGGGGAACAAGGGAGAGCTAACGTCCTGTGTCGAGGCCCAACGAAGCTTCAGAATGGCCTCCCCAGAGTTCGGCGATCTAACCCAAAGTGGGTCCAGCGGCCCACAACGAGAGCGAGGGGATGGATGGTGCGGAGGGGTACATCTCCTAATCTACCCTAACCATTTAACTGTTAAACTACCCCGGGGCTTTCAACAAGCGCCTCTCGCTTAAACTATTGGTTCTAACAACCCAGATTCCCGTCGCCTGTGTTGGTGTCCTTACAATTTCGGGCCTCGCCCCCCCAATTTTCTCTCCGTGCCCTCACACGGTCTCCTGGCTGGGACACGTGGCTCCCTTTGGCAGGCACGACCCTCTGCCGAATCTCCCGCTATGGCACCCCCGGGCACTACACTGCCTCCGAGCCTACCAGCTCCCTAACACCGGGGAGTGCCCCCCATGGCACCTCCCCTGAAACGCACACGTGGCAGGCCGGCCTCCCGGGCCCCTTTCCGAGGGTCACCCGTGCCCACAACACTGCCCACGCGGCTAATGGCGCCCCGGGCCCCCGCACCAAGCAGGCGCACCCGTGCCCACTACTCTATCCCGGCCCCCCATGGGCCCATGGCCTACCGCGGCCGACTAGCCTGGTGCCCAGGGTACCCACTCAGCGATACTCACCTTTCGCAGCCACGCTCCCAAGCCTGTCAACAGGGCTCCTGCACCCCTCCAAATGGGTCTCGAGCCTACTTTCCCACCAACAACAAAACGACCTCCATTTTTCAATTTGACTAACCCAGCTAACTCACTCTACACTGACCCCGGGGTCCCTTGGGCGGGAGTCACTCCTCCCCCCAATCACTCATCGCACCATGCATTCCCCATTCGCTCCACTCACACAGACCCGCTGGCCTCACTCACTCACCATGTACTCACCTCACAACTCACCAACTCTTCAACACACTCACCGCTGAACTCTGCCATCCTTCTAACTACATCCCCTAACTAACTCGTGCTCCCACGTCGTCCCTTAAACTATAGCACGTTCCTTTTAACACTACGTAGCTAAACTACGTCCCCTCTACACACTCACAAGTCTGTCACGGTCTCCAAATCAATCATTTTATTTCCCCACCTAAATCTGGCTACAATCCCTCTAACTAATCCATTCCACGGACTCCATGAGGACTTACCCCTGCCCCATGAAGTCGGTCTAACTAAGCTAACCCTTCCCCCTAACTAGTTTCCATCCTGTGCCCAGGGTAAGGGGGTCTTTCACCCCTTGCCCAGGAATCCTGTACACCCGAAAGTGAGGCTTGCTCTTTTTTTTTTTTCCATGCGCAGCACCTGCGCGGCAACTCAGAGCTCGCGCACTTTGCACCTGCCCGTGACGTCATGCAGCTGCACGTGTTCCTCGTCCCTCCTTGGACGGGACCATCCGGCAGAGATACCCCTCCTGCCGAATTCCAACCCCACGTGCAGCCATGACGTCACCGTGCGCATAAAAAAAAAAACACAAGCCACACGTCTCGAGGGGTTCCCCACGCGAACACATGTGCTTTGCCCGTTGGAGCTTTACACACACGATCGCGTGGAGAACCCGTCCGGTCCAAATCCATTTACCTGCCTAACTTTGTCCGTCCGCGGGATCGGCAAATCCACCGCGTGCGTTTCCGGACCGGGACTTCACTCTCGCAAGCGAGCACGTGGTGGTCTCGTGCGTTGCACAGCACGAACCGCGTGCTCACTGCTGGGTGAACCCGGCACGGTCCTCGAAACAACTACAGCCGCTACTCGGCTTTCTTTCCTCTGTCGCCGTCGTCGTCTCCATTCCACCCACGCACACCTGCGTGTTACGACGCACACAGTCCACACCATCACATTCACACCGGGAGATGCGGCTGCGTGCTCCCGCATGCCAACCGACATCTCCCTCACATACCGCTCTCTCACACACACGGTCTCCCTTGCACACAGCGACCTTGCACACGGCCGTTCACTCACGCGTGCCTCACTACTCTCACACCGTGCCTCATCCACACACGCGGGGGCACTCACCCGCGGTACCTCACTCACACACACGGCGACACTCACACACGCGGTCCCCTCCACACACGGTGCCTCACCCACACACGCGGGGGCACTCACCCACGGTGCCTCACTCACACTCCGTGCCTCATCCACACACGGCGTGCTGGGAAGCACGTACTCCGGCACCATCGCCACCACACCACTCACACGTGGTGCCTCACTCATACTGGCCGTTTCACTCACACACACGGCCTCACTCACACACGGTGCCCCATCCACACCCGGCGTGCTGGGAAGCACGCACTCCGGCACCATCGCCGCCACACCACTCACACACGGGGTCGCTTCCACACACGGGGACGCACTCACGCCTTGCACCACACACACAGGGACAACCACACTGGGGATTTGTGTCCCCACAAGGGTCTCCGGGGCCTCTACACCCCCCAAGCTCTCCGTGCACCCGTCCACAGCACTCGTCCCCTCAACCTCGCAAAGCACGACCGAACTCACCTGGTCGTGACTCGCCTCGAGGGGGCATACTCCCTCCCCTCGTTCCTGGAGGAGGCCATCCAGGTGCTCGCACCGGGTCCCTGCACGGTCCGCCAGCTCACCCCCATTGTCCTCCACTACCTCCGTGTGTGTGTGCGCGTCACTTACCCCGTCTTCATCATGTTGTCTCTCCTCTATTTTGTCTGTCTCCCGTGTCTCTATACATTTTCTCTCCTGGTTCCTTTTTTCTGTCTCTTCCTGGTTCCTTTTCCTTTCCCATCTGAGTCGTTCTTTCTCTCTGAGCCCCATTAGCTGTTCGTTCTCCCTCAGTTTTAGTTGTTCAATTTCACACTCATAGAGTTGTTGTTTTCTTTCCCACTGTTCCTCCTGCTCTTTGTTTTCCAATCTCATCGTTTCTTTCAATTGGCTCATTTCCTTCCTGTGTTTCATTCGCTGTTCTCTCACGACTCTTCCTCGTTTCCTCTCCTGTCCTTCCTTCTCCAGTTTCATGGTTTGCTTCATTTGGTTAATCTCCTTTTTGTGTTTCATTTGCTGCTGCCTCATTACTCTTCCTCGTTTCCTCTCCTGTCCTTCCTTCTCCAGTTTCATGGTTTTCTTCATTTGGTTAATCTCCTGTTTGTGTTTCATTCGCTGTTCTTTGTCTATCTCGTACTCCAGCCTCAGCTTTTCTTCCAATTGGTCAACCTCAGATTCATGTTCTTTTTGTTTTCTATTCCATTGTTCCTCTCGTTCTTCCCTCTCCAATCTCGTTGTGTCCTTCAATCTCCTGATTTCTCCTTCCTGCTTCATTCCTTGCTCCTTTACTTTCTCCTCGTATTCAAACCTATTTTTTTCCTTTTGTCGTTCAGTTTCAAATTCATACTCTTTCAGTTTTCTATTCCACTGTCTTTCTTGTTCCTCCTTCTGCAATCTCGTCATTTCTTTCAACTGACTGATTTCTTTCTCCCGTCTCATTCGTTCTTCCTTCATTACTCTTTCTTGTTCCTCATTCTTTAGTCTGGCCTTCGCTTCCAGCTGTTCGATCTGTACAGTGTGGTTTCTTAAAGTTTCATTTTCCGTTCTCTTCCTTTCCTCTTTTAACACTCTCAGTTCGTTTTGTAGTTCCCTCTCTTTGTTTTGGTGTTTCTGTAACTCAGAAACTTTCTTTTCCAATTCCTTTCTCATCTCCGCACACTCAGACTTTGCTTTGGCTTCTAACTGTTCTTCCGGCTTGCGCTTGTGGTTTTCTACCCGTCTTCCCAGTTCCTCTGTCTCCGTTTTTCCCTCCAGTCCCAGCTTATCAACTCTCTTCGTCATGTCTTGAAGTCTTTTGTCACACTCCACCGTTTCGACCTTCAATCCCTCCTCTGTCTCCTCCTGGCTTTCTTTTAATTGGTTTTTCGCTTCGAGTGCGTTTCCATCCATTTTTTTATTTTCCATTTGTTGCGTATTTCTCTTCATTTCGTTGTTCCCTTCTTTCATTCCGTCAATTATGCTCTGCACGAGTTCCATAACGTGCTGTATTGTCACCTGCCCTGGCCACTCCCACTGACTACATTTAGCGGTGGGGTTATAATAAAAAAAACCGACCAGATGAACGGCATCGATGCCTTTCCCAACCTTCTGGTACGGGTTTCTCTTGCACGGTGATCTCGTCCTGAGCCATGGATTCTACATTACTATTACACATACCTAATCCACCCGGCACCCGCTCGCCTTGAGACGCCATCTTGCTTCTCTTAAAGGGTTAATTTCGCTCGCTCGTAATTTGGAGGGAATCGGGGGTCGCTTCTCTCACCCCTGGACCGATTCCCGTGAATTTAATTGGAGACAGGACAGCCCGTTTTCCTGTTCTCCGATACCAGTGCCGCGAGGAGGGCGATGAATTTGTATCCCACTCCTGACACCAGTGTTGCGGTCTTCGCGCCCGCCGGCGTGCGACGGCCACGTAACTCGAATCGCGGCACGTCGCCCACCGGACGGACAATCCAGTCGTGACCCTCTCGGACTAACGCCGGGAACCAGTCACGGGTGGACCTTTCGGTCTCACCGCGATCGAGCCAATCAGCCCCCGCGTGGGATAGGGTTGCTCGCCAAATTCGAACTACCTAAGTACCCACGCGGAGGGTAGACCGGGCGATCGCACCTCGCCGCAGGTCGACTTCGGACACGGGCCACTTAAGCGACCCGTTCCGTACTATCAGAATAACCGAGCGGTGTTATCGTCGACCTCGACGGTTCGATTAATTATCGGGCGTATTCAGCCCACTACCAACCCTTTACGTGAAGCAAGATGGGGATTCAATGGAGGAAAAGACGAAGCGAAGCGGGAGAACAGTTCAACAATAAAGCACATTTATTCGCGACGAACGGAAAGCACACAAATACAATTCCACCAAATGCACACAAAAAAAGAAAACACAATTCCATTTACACAAAAAGCAAACATAAAAGTGAAAACACAGTGCAGAGCTAATACCGACTACCGAGCACACGGCAACACTTATACAATTCTACTTCACAGACGGCGCCGACAACACATACCCAAAACCAAGGAAAAGAAATACCCCCAAGGATGGGGCAGGCCTGAGGCCGAGACCGGGTCGGGCCTACCCGTCTGGTGATGAGACGCGGAGCGGCGATGGCCCCGCCTCTCTCCGCGGGCCTCGTGGACAGTGCCTGGCAGGGGGTGGGAACGGGGCCCCCTTGGTCGCACTATCTCAGCGCGGGGGGAAACAGGAGGGGGTTGCTGATGCTCGGGGTATAGAGGATCTTTATTATGTGCGACGAGCGTCTCCACCTCGGCCAGGTCGCGCTGTCGGCCTCCCTCGGGTGCAGCTTCCTGCACGACGCGAGCACCCCCTCGTCTGGTGTCGCCGCCTTTCCACAGCTCCGTCCCCTCCGTTCCGACTCCAACGCACACGACGAGCAGCTCCACCGCCCGCGAAGTCTTGACCCTCTGCTTCCGACTCTCCTCTTCTTGACTCTCCGACCCACTCTGACTGACGAACACCGTCCTTTTATCCCCCCATAGCTTCGCCTTTGACCCCCTCCCTTTGACCTTTCACCTCGCTCCCCATTGGCCCGAGAAAAAGTGGGCGTGAAGGCTTTTTGATCCACAAATTTGCATATATCGATCATTCTGGAGGCGGGGCCAAATCGCCCCTCGCTCACCGATTGGACGGCAAAAAGTGGGCGTGTGTCGTTTTTGATCCGTTTTTGAAGCAGAAAATCCGTGGTTTTGTACACGCTGTTCAACGTGCGCCCTACACGAGTCCAGCATCGGTGCCCATGAGTGGCGCGAGATGACGGTGATGCGATGGTGGCGAGTTGTGACGGTAAAGGTCGTGGCGGTTGTGGTGAAGCGGTGTTGTGGTTGGTGGTTGATGTTGTGGTTGTGGTGATGGCGATTGGTCCAAAATAAAGATAGTAAAAGAAAAACGGCTATCCTGAAGAGTCGCAGCACGTATAAATGACATGTATTCCCACTAGACAACGGGTTTGGGCCTAACTACACATGCACTTACCGAGATACCTCACCTAAGGGACCTGAATGGTGGTTTGCGAATCTGGTAACCACAACAATATATATATATATATATATATATATATATATATATATATATATATATATATATATATATATATATATATATATATATATATATATATATATATATATATATTGTGATAAATCACTTAATCTCACCAAGTCATTCGCTTCAGTTGGGGTTGGATAATTTTTTAATTTATAAGCATTTTTCATGTTAATATTTTTGGTTATATTATATTTATGTCGTTCAGCCTGTGCCTTTGTGTAATAATTTGATAAATCAATATCCAGTTCTTGAGATACACCAAAGATAGAACCATCTTCACCAACATAAGTCATTTATATTAGAGTAAAAATAATATCATAAAATTTTTTATTTTTGTTGAGTTGAAATAACACATATAGGCAAAATTGACCACAACACTTGGAATTTAATTCTTGGACTTGAAATGTTTGATAAACACCATTCTGTAAGAATTTTATGACTTCAACAGGTGGCGGAAGACCAAAACTATCAAAATAATATTTGTCTTGACTATTAAAAATACAAACCCAATGAGAACCGTTTCCATTATTATCTTCTAAGTTCATAATAATATTCTTTGTATGTTTCGGCACATTTGTTAATTCATCTCTCATACAAATAACCACATTATGAATTTTTAATTTCTTACAATATTTAACAAGTTGTAAATTTGATGTTGTATTCTTTCCAAATTCTTTCAACCACTCATCAATGCTCATTTATTTATTAGAAAGATATAATCCATTACCTCTTTTCGTTAATTTTACACCTGCTTGTGCTATAGAAGAAAGCATATCTCCAACTAACAATCTCGCTTTATCAGGCAGACCTTCAAGTTTTTCAGCAAAATCTACAATTACACCACTTCCACTAATTTGTTTCTCCATCTCTTTGTTATGTCTTTCCAATTCTTTTTGAGCCTGGAGTTGAGCCTTCCTTTCGTTGGCAGTTTTCACCGCTGTTGAAATACCACCCGTCAATGCTCCAACCGCACTAAAACCAGCAAATAAAGGAATTAGAAATGGGAGAAATCCTCCACTCGTCTCTCTTATTAAATATTTTTTCAACATTGGTTTTGTCATTTTAATTTTAAGTGAGCCAGTGTCATTCAAGATTTTAACCTGTTCTCTTGTGAGCAAAACATAAATTCTTACTGCTCCTTTTCTCTGAATTGTATTAACGTTAATTGTACAAGGCTTTTGATTTTGAACACAAGATGATAGTTTATGAAGATTGATTTGATTAGCATATACCCCAGTTGGTACTTTGCCACTCATTTATTTCACAAAAAATTATGTGAGACTAATCATCACACCATTATCTGTATTAATCTGCAATTCTGTTTCTTCCAAAAGCAAACAATATGTATCAACTTCTTCACTCTCTCCTCTTTCAATGTATAGGGAAGTATCCACTCGATTAGACTTTATAGTTTCCTTTTGAGCGCTCAGGTCAAACGCATAGATTGTATACAAACTTTTAAATGCTGTCATATCCAAAATAGGTTCTTTATTTCCATTACTTTCACACACCTTTTGGTAAGACTTGTATGCTTCAGCAAAATCATTTTTTCCCAATTAATTTCCAATCTATCTCGTGGATAAAATGTTCCATCTAGAGAAACGCGAAGTTGTTTCACCTTAGCATTATCACTCAATGCATTATTCTTATCAGTCGCAGTATCACCATCTGGCTTTTTAAAAATCATCCACAGATATCGTGGCTTTCCTTCCAGAACACCCAAATTCCACGTGTAAGTAGTTTGGTTGAGTTTAACGTGTTGACATCTTCTTTTGAGGTATGATACACTGAGTGGTTTCTTTGAGTTAAGTCTTCGATTCAACATCTCTTCTGTTTTAAGATTAGGAGTATATTCACTGATATACCAACTCATTTCCTCAATTACAAATTTATTCTGATCACCAAAAGCACTAGCAACACCAAAAAGCAATCGATTTTCATTATCATTCCTTTGTAGTTGAAATCTAATTTTAAGACCATACAGAACTTTATCATGATCACAAAATCCAAATATACCTTTAAGAGGAACTGCCACAGTAAAACTATTTTCTGCTTTTGTATCATCATTATACATTCCTTTCCTTTGAGTATATCCAGGGTCTGTGTTTGTTCCCGTTGACATATCAGGAATAAAACCTTCGACAGACCCCTTTCCCATTCTATCACTGAATGTATAGAGTGTAAATTTCATCATTTCAGATACAGCAGAGACATAATCAACCGCTTCAACTTCTTGTGTTCCAATATACAAACGCACACTATCAAACATTTTCCAGAAGAAATCATTTACAAGTGTAGCGTTTGTGTTATTCCCAGCCTTAGTGAATTTAAATTTACACAACAAGAAACTTTCGGAGAGATTCAAATAGGTTTGTTGATTATTTATTTCAAAACTTTTTGTACCATTCGTATTCCAGTCTGTTCCAGTTATTGCATTTACCTTGAAGTAATCTTCTTTTTTAGTGGAGTTTGAGATAATAATAGTATCATCCAAATCATAGATACTATCAATTGCTTCCATACTTGTATTTATTTAGGAAAAAAAGATGTTAAAACTTTTGAAACCCTGATCCAAGTATTTGAATTATTTTCTGTCGTTCTTGGGGGGACAACTGAGTTTTGCCTTTCTTAATTTCTTTTATTGCTTGTAATTTATGAGATTCTTTCTGAGCATCTTTTATACTCTTTACAGCACCTGCTACATTTCCCACAGCAGAAGCAGTTGAACCAATTAGATCTTTATGTTTAAGAATAGTTGAACCAATACCCATGAGAGTATCAATTATCCCATCTCCTCTAAATTGATGTCCAACACCCCTTTATCTCTTAGGTTTATAGTATCCTCTACCAAGATACATACCTTCACCCTTGTAGTATGGGGAAAGGAACATCCCATCCCCTGTAATTATTTTATATTTTCCCAACTCGTGTTTCCTCACAATAACCATCGTATTTATTTATTGGAAAACTTCACGTAGGTGAATTCTGATGGATATAACTTCTCCATTAAAAGAAATCACACGATTATCTTGGTCGGTTATCCTAAAATTTACTCTGTGTATGGTTTTTCCTGACACAGGTAGATAAACCAAATTTTTGGGTTCCATATTGAATTTATAACCAATTGGGGTTGAGTATGCGCTGAATGAAAATATTGTATTTGTTTTTTTCCCATCATTATAAGCACCATCAATCAAATCACAGTGAATTAACACCGAATTTATTCCTGAGGATATTTGAATGACACTATCACTGTAAAACGTCCCATTAGTTTCAATCTTTTTTGAGGAGAAACCCAATAACTCTCTAAATGAATTATCAATTGTGAAATCAACCTTGTAGTTATTTTTAACTTTAATCGTTGATTTTGAAGTATGTTTTTGAATGTTTATAACAATATTTTTTGGTTCATCACCCTGTTCTTTTATAAGACGAGCAATTTCGGAAGATATTTGAGAAATCTCATATGCTCCGGGTGAGACTGTTATCGTTTTGTATCCACTTCCCGGATTATAACTAAACTTGTCATTTTTCTCGGTTATATTAAATAAGGTATTATAAGTTTCCATGGACAATAAAGATGCCTCATATTCTTTTGTTGTGTCAAGTTGTAGTGGGTATGGGAATGAAGATGTGTGGTCGCTTGTTGTGAAATAGAAACTAAGGATTGTGCTTCTCATCTTATTTAATATGAGATAAAATGTCTTTATATTGATATTTATTAATTATTTTCATGTTCATCAACTGGTCTAAAATGGCTGATGCTTCATTAAAACAATTGTTATTTCCAGCCTTCTTACTGCCTAACAACAATAACAGTCTGTGCCCCACTTTTATCCACCACGTAGTAAAATCCAAGGTCCAGAAATTTATCCGGGTAAGAACGTTCTCGAGATTTGCTGGTGGACGGTGCTGCCATCACAAATACGGGCTCGAGTCATACGTGAATAGACATCAATGATGGAGTCAAAGTCTGAGTCTGAGAGGCCGTGGATCAAACCACGAATTTCCCGCCAAAATGAACCACCCTTCAGCGAGCCCGCACATCGGCTGAATCCCATTCCAAGCGTCATGCTGCGCCGGTTCCCATACTTTGACCGAACCGTTTATATTACATCCCGTAAAAGCGAACACCGATCGAAAATGGACAATTTTTTTCACTGCAAGCGGATTCCCGCGACCCCACGAAATTTGCTCGGCGACCCCACTTTGAAAAACCAAGGTTTAACGGGATGACAGCAGGTCATAGCCTACTGTATCTTATTTGAAAGTTCACTGATTCCGGTGCCAACCTCCCCCGTTTAGTCATTGTATCTCTGGTATATTAATTTTCTAATGCCAATTCTTGACAACACCTTGTATAAGTTCACCTGAATTGCTGCCAATTGTCTAATCATTGAATATCTGCATTGTGAATGTGTCAGTTTGTTGCGGCTCTCCTGCATTCGAATAATTTAAGGCCAAAAACATCAGAACATATTAAATCAAGCTGAGATCAATTTGGTTAGTATGCGACGGCAACCTCAGTATAGATGGGTCAATGCTACATGAATACAATCGCATACCGGGTTATCAAAAAATTAAATATTATAATTGTGCCCCCATCCAGTTCATATGCCCCCCTTAATACTGAGCCCTGGTGACGGGTCTGTGTCCGCCCCAAGCTCACCCCGCCCCACTGGGGCATGGTTACCATGATGACCTGCTCTCAAAAAAGGCGGGCGTCGGTGCTCACGAAAGATTGCCACTGAGGAAGAATGGGGTGGGCTTCAGAGCTTGTGAAAGAATGTTGCTGAGGAAAAATGAGAGTGGGCTTCAGAGCTCGTGAAAGAAATGTGTGTGAACGTGTCTGTCATAAAGAAAAAAAAAACTTCCCATAAGAGAGGGGATCTATCCTTTACCCTTCTAAACGCATCACATTTAAGATCCTATTAGACATGGGGATGGGGCTAATCTGAACATGCATTCAAGGAAATAACTGTCTGAGGACCTGGATGTGTGGATGCATTCATCAGACCGGATTCTGAAATCCATAACAATATATATATATATATATATATATATATATATATATATATATATATATATATATATATATATATATATATATATATATATATATATATATATATATATATGTATATATGTATATATGTATGTATGTATATATGTATATATGTATATATATGTATGTATATATGTGTATATATGTGTATATATGTGTATATATATGTATATATATATATATATATATATATATATATATATATATATATATATATATATATATATATATATATATATATATATACATATATATTCCAATAGTATCTCCTGGCTGTAATGGTGAGCATTAGTCATGGATTATGTTTCACCCGGTAAAACCGCATAGTCCACAAAGAACAAAAGCCTGTCTGCCACTCAAACGTTCCTGCTTATGCAAACCAAAAATCCATTAGGCACCTGCGATCAGGCAGAAATAAATATCAAAATGCATGGACGTGACGAGCTCTCCCCAATCTCCATGAAGGGACATAAGTCCTTCGCATGCGCACATTAAAGCATCACCTCTCACCTGGAGGCATCAGTCCAGCCAGTCATCTCAAAAGACATATTATATGGAAAATATATCAACCAAATTTGTTATGCCCAAAATTCTACCATGTAAAACACTTGATAGGTCAAATTTTCCAAATTACCCAATTGCTGTTTCCGTGACAACTTGGATTTCACAAGTATCATGCTTTTCACAACATCTTTCTTTTTTGTTGTTGTTAAAATGGCCTCATGCTTTCTTGATGGAAATGAAGGATACATCACACTCAACTCCCACAAACTATACAATTCACAATGAGCATGCATTTGTAAAGTTAGTAACCCTCTACCCATCCTCCATTCTTCAAACAACCTTCCCATAAACCACACACACACTCGATTTACCCCTATCCACAGTAAATGCCAAATCAGAATGCTAAAATTGAACATAAATGACATTAAAAAGAATGCTACAGAACTCAAAAAAAAAAAACTTCCGAAATGCACACAATATCGACGTAGTACTGATTCAAGAATCCCACTCATTGCAGCTGCAATGTCTGATGTGAGTTGCAAGAAATGGAGGACTGCACTTCATTCACAGTTTAATTGCAGAAGAAAATAAGATTAGCAAATCAGCATCTCTCAATTAACAGAGTACGAATAAGAGATTGAATATACTGATCGATTGTCAGGAAAGATCAATATGATAGAATGAAAGGGTGACAAACTGACAATATGGTGAAAGGAAATTATTTAAATGTTAGTCTTTCCATGTACCTCGTAGCTCCAAACCATGAACAGCATTTCCAAATTTGAGCAACGTAAAATGCACTTCATACACAGCATGCATATATGTATATATATATATATATATATATATATATATATATATATATATATATATATATATATATATATATATATATATATATAGTACTAGTGGGGTATGCTAACACATTGAAAGCAATAACGAGCCATGCTTCCCCATTGTCTCGGGTCACTCACCTGCATTTGTTTTTTTTCACTTATTTATTTTCTTTTTTTTTCCATTTACGTTTTTTTATTCATTTCTTTTTCATTTAATGATGCTTTCTGACAGTTCTGTGATTTCCCCACTCCCCCCCCCCCCCGGTGTATCGGCTTCAATGTCTGTCGGTACACAAAATTTCAGCTTTAGTCCGGCAGATATGTGAAATATTCTGGTAGTTTTGTGCCTTTGATGATACAAGCATGAAATTTGGTACACAGTTATAGCATACCCTTAGGAAACATGTTGGATATAGGGACATTCCAGATTACCCCTGGGGTCAAAATGGTGGCCATTTTACAAAATGGCTGCCACGAATAACAAATTCTGCCTACAAGGTCAGCAGTCATATGTGCTTGGTGCAAAACACAATGTATTGAGTATAATATGATTATTATCAACTAGTATGCACATGCTTCATTATCTACTTCATATTTGACTAAAAAATGCATCTACGGTGGTCTATGAGGGACACAGATAACAGTTTACCATCGCAATAATGCATGGCTGGAACAAGAGCTCTGCAATATGATCATGCATGTGAATGTTACCTGAATATTGTTTCTGGAAATATAAATAGATCAAAAATCAAATTTGGTGAAAGGAACTTAGACTCCATGAATATTTCCATTATTAATTACATACTGGTAGCTGGCAATGTCGCGATTAAATGCATAAATTTGCGAAATCGATATTGATGTACTCACTGTATTAATTTTCATGATTGCATAATAGAAATGTTCAAACTACAATGGTGTGTTCATATTGATTTGGGTTTAACATGGTCCTGTCCAGCGCAAAGAAATAATGTATGGTGGCCTATTGGGGACATCGAGTGACAATCACCCAAGATCGCCATTGTGGAAATATGCATCTCCTCTGGGCTGGGGTTCGTAGTTGAAAACATTTTAACTCTGCTATTCTGTTTTCAGGTGATAACTCCACTGTAGTGTACCTAAAGACTAATCCCCTGCTTGGTGGTGGTTCTTCCCAATTTTACAGTGACTGATTGGTGGTGGTTCAAGACAATGGCCAAGCATTTCAAACTATTAGACCCCCAGCAGCGAGGGCCAAGTACATCTGTTACATTAATTAACCAGACAGACTGGAACCTATGTGTGCTGTGTCAGATGGACACCACTGAGCCTCTTCATTGTCCAGCTGACTCCAAGCGAAGCACAGGAGGGTCTGGATACCAGACTCTGGCAGACAAGCTCCTCAGGTTCAGTGAGATCGACTGCTTGCCAAAATCTCTCGACATGTCCCGCTTGGACGTTGGTGAGGGTATTGAGTCCACCTTCCAGCACCACAGAGCATAGTGGCATGATTCATGCAGACTACAATACAACAAAACTCAATTGATTCGGGCAGAGAAGAGGAAAACAACCAGTGGGGATACCGAAGGCGTGACACAAAAGCATACCCGTCAGAGTGTGGACCGCACAGAGTCACTGCTCAAAACGTGTTTCTTTTGTGACAAGCCAGCAGGTAACGAGTCTTTGCGCAAAGCTTCTACCTTTGACCTGGACAGACGAGTCAGGAAATGTGCTCTGAAACTAGAAGACAAGCCACTTATTGCTAAACTGAGTGCTGGAGATATGATGGCGCAAGATGCCCTGTACCATGTGAAGTGTCTGGTTTCCCTCAATAAAAGCAAGGGACACAAAGAGAACCTTGGATGACCAGGATGATATCAATCATGGTATAGCTCTCGGAGAACTGGTGTCCTACATCGATGATGCCCGCATGGACGCTCTTGTGGCACCAGTGTTCAAGCTGGCAGACCAAACAAGTCTGTACAACAACCGGCTGAAACAGCTTGGGACAGTCTTGATTGGACGTGTTCAGTCTGGACGTGACTGGACTGGACTTGACTGACACAAGAATGCTACTCCATGCTGAAGACGCTGTGAGGCAGGGATACAGCAAAGTGTTGATCCGTACAGTAGACACTGATGTCGTGGTCCTTGCGGTGACAGCAGCTGGACGTCTGGACATTGATGAGCTCTGGGTTGCTTTTGGCACAGGAAAGAACTTCAGGTTCTTGGCAGCTCACGAGATGTCTGTGGCACTGGGACCTAACAAGTGTCGAGGTTTGCCATTCTTCCATGCCCTCACTGGATGCGACACCGTTTCAAGCTTCGGAGGCAGGGGGAAGAAAAAAGCATGGGAAACCTGGAAAGCCTGTGATGAGGTCACTGATGTCACTGCAGCATTCTGTGCCTTGGCTGCCATGCCAACTCCTTCAGCCATAGATGACCACATGGATGCACTGGAGCGTTTGTTGTTGTGCTCTATGATCGCACCAGTAGCCAGGAACATGTCAATGAGTGTCGCAAGCATCTGTTCACCCAGAATGGCAGATCAATAGATGCTCTCCCACCAACTCGTGGAGCCCTGAAACAGCACATCAAGAGAGCTACCTACCAAGCCGGCTACTGTTGGGGCCAGATGATGGTGTCCACACCAGAGCTCCCATCGCCCAGTGACTGGGGGTGGGTTCACACCGATAATGGCTGGGACATATACTGGACAACCCTCCCAGAGGCAACTGAGGCATGTCAGCAACTACTAAGGTGTGGCTGCAAAAAGGGATGCAGAGGACAGTGCAAGTGTGTCAAGGCTGCACTCCAGTGCACAGCTCTCTGTCACTGTGGTGGGGAGTGTACAAGAGAGATCATAGATGATAATTATGTAACATGTACACATGTATCCATGCATCATAGTAAGACTCTGTTACCTGGATCTAGAGGTTCCACTGTATAATTTTGACTCTGTAAGTTGATGTTGGGATCAAACAGAAGCACTTCCTCTGAGTTCAAGAGTGTTAAATGAACAACGGTCATTCCATGGTGCTTGATAACAGTTTTTTGAAGAGTTTGTTGTAGAAAACCGTCCAAAAGTGCAAAAATGCACCAAAGAATGACCAAATAAATGGTTTATTCACGCTTTGTCACCTTTATTTGCTATTTCTTATTTGCTAGAATCTATATTTAGTTAAATAAAACCACTGGTATGTTTCTTAAATATAGTTGTATCCACATGTATCCTCCTTGTACAACACAAAATCGGCTATTTTGTAAAATGGCCGCCATTTTGGCTCTGGGAAGAATCTGGAATGTCCCTAAATCCAAAAATCTTTGTAAGATACTGCCTTAGCAGTGTGCCAAATTTCATGGTTGTATCACTAAAGGCACCTTTTTTCACATATCTGCCAGACTACTTTCTATGTCACCTGGAAGGTCTCGAACATTAATATCAGTCAGTGAATCAGTGGTTAGAATGAGCTTTATATATTAGATTTTTTGCATGTGACACACGCACGCACGCACACACACACACACACACACACACACAATGTTGCATCACCCCTACCTCACAACCCCTACATATTTCTGTACATCTCCCTTCCATTTCCTTCTTCAGCATTCATGACTAACCTTGTATGTAATAAGATTGCAGCCCCAAAATGACTTCCTTACTTTCTCATTTTTACCAAGGTTGAGAAATAAATAATTTCCAAGATAATAATTTACATAACTTTTGGCATTGTAAAATAATAAATAACTGATGTTAAACAGGTGTAAAACACATGTTCGTGGTAAAAAGAATCTCAACAAACAACAATTATGCATTAAAAACATTTTCTAAGTTTGGAAAATGAAATCTCCAGCAAAAAGAGTCCAAGAGCATCGGTTGATCAAGCACCTTATTCCCTCACACACAAGAAGCGAAAAGCGGGTTGAAGCAATTGGTTTACTTCTGTTTGTCTGTCTGTTCTTCTGTCTACAAATGTCAGTTTATGATCGAGGAAGAACTTAATTTCAATCGAATGTTAAATTTTGAACATGAACCTGTACTTTTACAGTGCTTTGCCTCTGAATTTGTCCCGATTGCACTTGCGCAGAGGAGAGTGAGATAATTTTTTTTTACTCTGCCTGCCTGACAGTCAAACAAAATTGAAAATCATTCCAAACAGGACACTTAAGGGGCTGTCACACCTTGACGTTTTAGCCAGCATGTGGCAAGGTCTCAAAATGTATGTAAAACGCTGGCGTACGCTGAACTATTGATGTTTTTTTTTTTAAGTTTTGGGCGTATAATAACGTGTTGGACGTATGCATAACGTATTAGTAATGTACACAGAACGTTTCAATCACATATAGATAACTTATACCAACGAATGCTGAGCATGTTGTCGGCGTTCACAACCTATGCCCAACGATAGTCTAACTTATGCATAGCGCCGACGATCACACGTGGCGTAGGCTATTCATAGGCTGCGGCTCGACGATTCAAATCATAACCGCACTGGACATCGAAGTGTGAAGCCGCTGTCACACCTTGACGTTTTAGCCAGCGTATGCTGACGTATGAAAAATTTGCCGAACCAAGCTGGCACACGTCGAATACGTTATGGGTAAGTTTTGTATACGTTAAGAGCATGCTGGCATACATCGTAGTACGCTGGCATACGTCAGAAAATTTCAAGCATGGAAAATTTGTCTAACACCTCAGCGTACTACGACGTATGCCAGCGTACTACGAAAAAAGCCAGCATACTATGACGTATGCCAGCGTGCTATTAACGTATACAAACTTACCCATAACGTATGCGATGTGTGCCAGCGTTTTAGCCAAATTTTGCATACGTCAGGCATACGCTGGCTAAATCATCAAGGTGTGACAGGGCCTTTACTGCTTTTAAGGATGTCATAAAGGACACAAACAACAGGCATGAAGAACTAATTAACGTACTAAATTAAATAAGGTGGCGTGAAAGACACTACATCAATGGTGGTAAACTTCTGGGAACTTATTTTTTTCTATGACTTTCAAAATATTTATTTTATTTCAATTAATTTATATACTTGAACACTGCAGAACACAAATCGCTTTTTTTTAGCATTTTCAAAACCCTTCCGTTTAGCATTACTTGGACAAAACATTATGGTATTGTACGTCATGAGGACCAATCAAATTTGCCGTTCTTAGACCATGCCCATGTTCTTGTTTTTCAAAACAGCATGGGGTGATGTGTTCTCTGAACTTTTCAGTCTGAATATGGAATTGCAGTTTATTTATTTCCCTAAAAATTTATGTAATGTTTGTCTAAGATTTTCTAAATTTATAACAGAAATTATACACATTGTAAAATGCAATCAAATACCCCATTATTATCACCTCATTATGATAAAGAAAACGGTTATTTTGAAAGCATATGTATCACCACTGTACAGCGTGGTGATTGAGCACAAGGTTCACCGATAATTTCTCTCGTTGCAAATTCTCGGCAATCACCAATCCAGGCCCTAGCAATTTACAGAAATCCTAGAGGCAAAGCTGGTGAGAAAAGTCACACAACACCACCTCTCCTCTCCACCTCAATCCCAAGGGTTTCCGTTGAGCGGATGATTAAATGTCACGCTTGCAAGAACGAACTAGGGAATGCTAACAAACAGCCCAGCGTTGACATCATTGTTGTTTAATTTGCTCTACAATGGCACTTAATTAGAGGTGAGACGAGTGAAGGGCCTTGCTCCTTGCTCTGATCACCAGTAAGAAACTGGAACGAGGCCTTTCATTGACAGCCTCTACATCTTGTAACAAAGCATACAGGCATCCTCAATAATCATCACTTTGAAAGGGAAGTGTGCAATGATTCAGTGAAATGCATACACCGACTACAGACCATGAGTTTCAACCTAGTTTTCAAGTGACCAGATCTGTAGCTTGGTCTTGCATTTTTTTATGCAGACCTAATGAAATTTCTGAGATGTCGATTAATTCACGTTGTTCATTATCCAATTGCAGGCCAGAGAACTGCACTACAAACACTGCTCAAAACCCTGCTGTCAAGTACCTTCCTTCAGTACCACATCTTGAATCAAGCGTGAGAACGAAGTACCAAAAGAAAGAGAAAAATAAATAGTCAAAATATGAATGTGAGATAAATTAAGGCAACAGGCAACTCAAGCAAGAAGGACCAGACAAATGGCAAGCTGTCACTTTGGAACTGATGCATAGTGTGCCCCTACGTTCTCATTTCAATCTATCATTTAACCGTACTTTTGTGAATGTCAGTGGGGGACGGGAGCACCAATATGAACAAACATTTATTGTTGTCCGATATTTTTCTCTGTATTTTGTGTGCTTTTGCCCGATAATGGCAGCAGAATTCCACTTGTGTCATGTTGCCACAGGCAATGTGCTTCCTCGCTATGTCTATGACATCATTTGACAATATATAACACATCATGCCTCTGCAATCACAAACAAAGAATAAGGTTAGTGTGCTATTCCTGTAGCATTATAAAAACGAGCAAACAGAAAAATGATGTCATTAACAAATCAATTAGGTAAGAAAACAGCAAACGGACATTAAATGCTCGAAGGAACAGGATAGGAAGGGAATATTATAGGTGTGAGAATGGTAAAGACAAAGTCGTGTCAGACGTTAATGAAAGCGAACAGCACAACAGTTCATTTCGGTTGCTTATAATATGAACAATGGAGCGTATGACGGATAGAATGGCCTACAGGTACACAGACTTGCCTCTAAGCTGTCGAGCTTTGGTTTGAATCTCAGCCCAGCTACAAACTGACTTTGCCACTGTGTAACACAGGCAGTGATTCATCAATGTGTGTGTCGTCCCTCAGATGGATGTTAAACGGAAATCCCATCTCCCAGCATTTGTTGGTGGACCTTAAAGATGTCACGGTATCCTTAGTGGAGAGTAGATGAGCTATTGTTGGCACCATGGCCAAATTCCAAATTACTGTCCAAACCAGCAGAGGGCACTGCATTAGTGAGATAGCCATGATATCAGTCAATGATGCTACCCTGCAGCTTTGTGCTGCATACGAACAAAGATGAATGGAGCATACAACTCATCAGCTCTTCAGCCACCATGATAAATAGCTTCAATATTGAAACGCTGTCTCTCTCCTCGGTATCACACTTCCTATTGGTGCATTTCTCTTCATTTAAACATGCTCACATGATCACGCCAAAGGTAATGCTGCTTACAACTTTTAGCAAATTAATCACCTGGAAAATATTTGAAACATCAACATTATTCTTCACACACATTTGATGAAAAAACTTGGGATAAAATTACTGTATTATCAATACAGGATTAAATATTTGGTCTTTGCTCATGAATGACATTTTTTGGCTGTTTCAGAAAAACAAGTGTTAATTGGTAACGGGACAGTGTGAGTGGCCTTGCCATAAATACGTGTATGGGTGGACCATCTGTGGCTTGTGAATATAACTCTATAAATAGAGATGTTATTGCAAACACCCTTTAGAAACACCCATTTAGATGCATATCGTTTCAGTGCACATACAAATCTAAGATGAAAAGCTGTGAATGTAAGCAGGAATGTAAGTGACCATTTCTGTGATGTTCCACAATGGCACAATAAATGTGTAAAGGACAATAACGGCCTATTCTCCTCGAAAACGATTATCTACATTTTTTCTCTCTCGTCTGAATCAACCATATAGCCCACCTGGCCACTATGTGTTTGGATGTGCCTTGGGTAGAGCATTGCAAAGGCCGAGTAACTGAATATGAAAGTGAGGTTGGTGGGGGGATAAGTGGTATTCTCCATGTAATAGCAAATAGAAAGGAAGGATATATCATGATATGTCAGTGTGTATCACTTTCCTATGGTGGTCAATCGTTGAATCTTTCTGAATCCTTTACCAATGTAGTTTAGATTTCTTATTGGTAGCAAATATGAGTGAGTGATATTGTCAAACTAATTCACTAAGCTGCACTGGCATAAACTACAAATAAATTATTATTATTATTATTATCAGTGATGATTAAATAGCCATAAAAACATCACACAAATTTGATTGCTAAACTGCGGTATCCATGAACGTTCCACGTCTGAACACCAACAGAGGCTGAGGCTGTGCGAGAATGTTTATTTATTTATTTTGGACTTAGAATTCAGAACATTCTCAAATAATGTGTTCAAGGATTTTACTCTCAGTGTCATGCAATAGTTGCAATGTTTCATGCAATGTTTATTTTACTACTAAATGGATCTACACCGCCTCTTTATGATCTGAAATGCTCAGCAAATTGTTGGAGGGCACGCCAAGTGACTCAAAAGCTGCAAAGCTGTGGTTACAGCTGCCCAGCAATTTGAAGGTTATCACAGAGCAAACTGCAAGATATCCTAATGGTTAATTATATGGATGAATAGGTTTGACATTTCTTAATCAAAGGAAATTGGTTTCTTGTTATTCAGTTATTCCTTACTCTCAGTTCTCCACCAGTGTGCCATATGTGACAATGTGAACGTCATCGGTGCCTTCAATGCTGGCAGAGAAAGTAAATTACATTTCAACTTCACAACCTGCCCTGGTCCAGAATATTGTTACATCCATCTCTTTAATCCCACGTTCAAAACACGGTGATGGAGCAGCTTGCTGTTTAACCATATTTTCAGTTTTGCCAGTGGACAGCATCTTTGTAATATATCAATAAACAATTTTGGTAAATGAGTGTGAATCAATGATTTTTACAAAACACCAGGAATTTCTAATGTTCAAGAAAGTTCAAAAACTACAAACAAACGAGTCTCCGATGTTTCAGAATATTATATGCAAACATATGCTACATACAATCATATGTGTATATATATATATATATATATATATATATATATATATATATATATATATATATATATATATATATACACATATACATATATATATATACACATATACATATATATATATATATATATATGTACACATATACATATATATATATATGCACATATATATATATATATATATATATATATATATATATATATATATATATATATATATATATATATATATATATATATATATATATATATATATATATATATATATATATATATATATATATATATGTTTAGAGACCCACACACATCTCTCACCGATGAATGGACGGAATAGCCAATCAACTCTCAACGAATCAACTCCACCCAGGTGGCTGTGATTATATAAATAATTGACCCCTCCCACACACCTCCAGCCGAAGAAGCTGCATAAAGCAACCCAAGAATACCTACACAAGGTAAGCGCTACATTGGTTCGAACCATTCCCAGAGCTCCTCAACAACTATGAAGACGTCCACACATAAGAATGCCAATGCGACACCCCCTCAGCTGCCAGACCAGTTTCATCACTTATTGGCGAATCATCAGCGATAGCGTAGACAGCAATGCATACCTACGAGGCTCCTCAGCATGTCCCACATGCAAACGTCAAAAGCAGTCAACAGCATACATATACATATACAAATACATATACATTTATATATACATATACATTTATATATATATATATATATATATATATATATATATATATATATATATATATATATATATATATATTGTTGCGGATTCCGCGCCCGCCGGCGTGCGACGGCCACGTAACTCGAATCGCGGCACGTCGCCCACCGGACGGACAATCCAGTCGTGACCCTCTCGGACTAACGCCGGGAACCAGTCACGGGTGGACCTTTCGGTCTCACCGCGATCGAGCCAATCAGCCCCCGCGTGGGATAGGGTTGCTCGCCAAATTCGAACTACCTAAGTACCCACGCGGAGGGTAGACCGGGCGATCGCACCTCGCCGCAGGTCGACTTCGGACACGGGCCACTTAAGCGACCCGTTCCGTACTATCAGAATAACCGAGCGGTGTTATCGTCGACCTCGACGGTTCGATTAATTATCGGGCGTACTCAGCCCACTACCAACCCTTTACGTGAAGCAAGATGAGGGTTCAATGGGGGAAAAGACGAAGCGAAGCGGGAGAACAGTTCAACAATAAAGCACATTTATTCGCGGCACACGGGAAGCACACAAATACAATTCCACCAAATGCACACAAAAAAAGAAAACACAATTCCATTTACACAAAAAGCAAACATAAAAGTGAAAACACAGTGCAGAGCTAATACCGACTACCGAGCACACGGCAACACTTATACAATTCTACTTCACAGACGGCGCCGACAACACATACCCAAAACCAAGGAAAAGAAATACCCTCAAGAATGAGGCAGGCCTGAGGCCGAGACCGGGTCGGGCCTACCCGTCTGGTGATGAGACGCGGAGCGGCGATGGCCCCGCAACCCGCGGGCCTCGTGGACAGTGCCTGGCAGGGGGTGGGAACGGGGCCCCCTTGGTCGCACTATCTCAGCGCGGGGGGAAACAGGAGGGGGTTGCTGATGCTCGGGGTATAGAGGATCTTTATTATCCCTGGTGTGCGTCTCCACCTCGGCCAGGTCGCGCTGCCGGCCTCCCTCGGGCGTGCAGCTCCTGGCACCGACGCGAGCACCCCCTCGTCCGACTCTCTTCAGCTTCTCCAGCCACTGCAGGCTTCGGGCTCCAGTCTTCCACACTCGTCCCCTCCGTTCCGACTCCTTCTCGTTCTCGACTCCTTCTCGTTCTCGTTTGCGACTCTCTTCTGACTGACGAACACCGTCCTTTTATCGTAACTTCGCCTTCCCCTCCCTTTGACCTTTCACCTCGCTCCCCATTGGCCCGAGAAAAAGTGGGCGTGAAGGCTTTTTGATCCACAAATTTGCATATCTCGATCGTTCTGGGGGCGGGGCCAAATCGCCCCTCACTCACCGATTGGACGGCAAAAAGTGGGCGTGTGTCGTTTTTGATCCGTTTTTGAAGCACAAAATCCGTGATTTTGTACACGCTGTTCGACGCGCGTTCTGCATGAGTCCAACACCGGTACCCACAGCGGGGCAAGAACGGTGGCGATGCTACGGTTGCGAGGTGTGACGTGAAGGTCGTGGCGGTTGTGGTGAAGCGGTGGTTGTGGTCGGTGGTTGATGTTGTGGTTGTGATCATGGCGGTTGGTCCAAAATAAAGATAGTAAAAGAAAAACGGCTATCCTAAAGAGTCGCAGCACGTATAAATGACATGTATTCCCACTAGACAACGGGTTCGGGCCTAACTACACATGTACTTACCGAGATACCTCACCTAAGGGACCTGAATGGTGGTTTGCGAATTTGGTAACCACAACACTACCCCCTTCCCTTTTTACAGACTCGTCCCGAGTCGTCAAATTTTCGTGTGCCATCATGTGTAGTTTTCCCCTAGTACATTTTACCTACGGATCCCTGAGTGCGACATTCATGGTATTCGTGTCCCCAAAATAAATAACCTAAGGGCTGCGTAACTATCTAAACAAACTCACTCACACGGACGACTTAAATAAAATTGCCGGCGCTAAGACAAACATGCCGGGGGCGCACTCATATGTACAGTACATCTTAACCTTAACTTACAAATTTTACACTAAACCATGGCCCAGGATCATTGAACTCTGCAAAAAGAAAGCAGTTAGCAGGGAGCCAGGCTGCCCGCATGCAGTCTCTGGCTCAAACAATGCAGGTGACAGGGAACGTGGCTGGCTGCTCACACGCAGTCCAAGGCCTTCCCTTTTGAACTGAACTCAGTGAACCACAACGGTGCTTGGGCTGCACAACGCAGTCTCCGTGCCAGCTCAAGTGGCACACGCAATGAGCACAACGAATGGATGCATGAACGCAAACACGGTGCACGGGCCGCCACTGCAGGCCCGTGTTGTAGCTGCCAACAGGGCAGTTCTTGCAGCTTGCAAACTGTTGCCTTGCGGATCCTGGCGCACATGGAAATGAACAGGGGGGCAAAGCAAAAATTGAACGGGGCTGGTGAACCTGGGCAGTGGGCATGGCATGGCAAAGGTGAGCAGGCAAACACAGCCCGCAGAAGAAGGCCGCTGCAGGCAAACACAGCCGGCAGATGAACTGGCCGGCACAGGCCTTGAAGAAAAACAGCCAGCAGATGAACTGGCCGGCACAGGCCTTGCAGAACACAGCTGCCGATGAAGTTGGCCGGCCTCCGCCTTGAAGCAAAACACGGCCAGCCGATGAAGTTGGCCAGCCTTTGCCGTTCAATGGAGGTTGGTGGAGGGAGTGCGGTGGTGCTGGCCACTTGGAAGGCGGGCTCGGACCTACCTACCTGTCTCCCTCCCAACCTATCGCCTTTGCCTGTCACTGTACATACCCACTCCCTTAATTTGTCAAACCCCAATTTAGCCCCAACTTATTTTTTTGTTGTTTTTATTTTTACTCCCCACTATAAATCGTCCCCTAACCCCCTTTATCGTCCTTGTTCGGCTAACCTATCCTGTCACCTAGCCTACTCCCAACCCCTACGTTCCCTTCCCGGAGGGGAACAAGGGAGAGCTAACGTCCTGTGTCGAGGCCCAACGAAGCCTCAGAATGGCCTCCCCAGAGTTCGGCGATCTTAACACCAAGTGGGTCCAGCGGCCCACAACGACAGCGAGGGGATGGATGGTGCGGAGGGGTACATCTCCTAATCTACCCTAACCATTTAACTGTTAAACTACCCCGGGGCTTTCAACAAGCGCCTCTCGCTTAAACTATTGGTTCTATAAACCCAGATTCCCGTCGCCTGTGTTGGTGTCCTTACAATTTCGGGCCTCGCCCCCCAATTTTCTCTCCGTGCCCTCACACGGTCTCCTGGCTGGGACACGTGGCTCCCTTTGGCAGGCACGACCCTCTGCCGAATCTCCCGCTATGGCACCCCCGGGCACTACACTGCCTCCGAGCCTACCAGCTCCCTAACACCGGGGAGTGCCCCCCATGGCACCTCCCCTGCAACGCACACGTGGCAGGCCGGCCTCCCGGGCCCCTTTCCGAGGGTCACCCGTGCCCACAACACTGCCCACGCGGCTAATGGCGCCCCGGGCCCCCGCACCAAGCAGGCGCACCCGTGCCCACTACTCTATCCCGGCCCCCCATGGGCCCATGGCCTACCACGGCCGACTAGCCTGGTGCCCGGGGTACCCACTCAGCGATACTCACCTTTCGCAGCCACGCTCCCAAGCCCGTCAACAGGGCTCCTGCACCCCTCCAAATGGGTCTCGAGCCCACTTTCCCACCAACAACAAAACAACCTCCATTTTTCAATTTGATTAACCCAGCTAACTCACTTTACTCTGACCCCGGGGTCCCTTGGGCGGGAGTCACTCCTCCCCCCAATCACTCATCGCACCATGCATTCCCCATTCACTCCACACACACAGACCCGCTGGCCTCACTCACTCATCATGTACTCACCTCTCAACTCTTCAACACACACACCGCTGAACTCTGCCATCCTTCTATCTGCATCCCCTAACTAACTCGTGCTCCCACGTCGTCCCTTAAACTAGTAGCACGTTCCTTTTAACCTACGTAGCTAAGCTACGTCCCCTCTACACATTCATAGTCTGTCTCTGTCTCCAAAATAATCCCATTTTATTTCCCAACCTAAAGCTCACTATCATCCCTCTAACTAATCCATTCCACGGACTCCATGAGGACTTATCCCTGCCCCATGAAGTCGGTCTAACTAAGCTAACCCTTCCCCCTAACTAGTTTCCATCCTGTGCCCAGGCCAAGGGGGTCTTTCACCCCTTGCCCAGGAATCCTGTGTACCCGAAAGTGAGGCTTGCTTTTTTTTTTTTTCCCATGCGCAGCACCTGCGCGGCAACTCAGAGCTCGCGCACTTTGCACCTGCCCGTGACGTCACGCAGCTGCACGTGTTCCTCGTCCCTCCTTGGACGGGACCATCCGGCAGAGATACCCCTCCTGCCGGATTCCAACCACACGTGCAGCCATGACGTCACCGTGCGCATAAAAAAAACACAAGCCCCACGTCTCGAGGGGTTTCCCACGCGAACACATGTGCTTTGCCCGTTGGAGCTTAACACACACGATCGCGTGGAGAACCCGTCCGGTCCAAATCCATTTACCTGCCTAAACTTTGTCCGTCCGCGGGATCGGCAAATCCACCGCTGGCGTTTCCGGACCGGGACTTCACTCTCGCAAGCGAGCACGTGGTGGTCTCGTGCGTTGCACAGCACGAACCGCGTGCTCACTGCTGGGTGAACCCGGCACGGTCCTCGAAACAACTACAGCCGCTACCCGGCTTTCTCTCCTCTGTCGCCGTCTTCGCCATTCGACCCACGCACACCTGCGTGTTACGACGCACACAGTCCACTCCATCACATTCACACCGGGAGACGCGGCTGCGTGCTCCCGCATGCCAACCGACATCTCCCTCACATACCGCTCTCTCACACACACGGTCTCCCTTGCACACAGCGACCTTGCACACGGCCGTTCACTCACGCGTGCGGGGGCACTCACCCGCGGTGCCTCACTCGCACTCCGTGCCTCATCCACACACGCGGGGGCACTCACCCGCGGTACCTCACTCATACACACGGCGACACTCACACACGCGGTCTCTTCCACACACGGTGCCTCGCCCACACACGCGGGGGCACTAACCCGCGGTGCCTCACTCACACACAGCGTGCTGGGAAGCACACACTCCGGCACACTCGCCACCACACCACTCACACGTGGTGCCTCACTCATACTGGCCGTTTCACTCACACACACGGCCTCACTCACACACGGTGCCTCATCCACACACGGCGTGCTGGGAAGCACGTACTCCGGCACCATCGCCACCACACCACTCACACACGGGGTCGCTTCCACACACGGTGCCGCACTCACACCTTGCACCACACACACAGGGACAACCACACTGGGGATTCGTGTCCCCACAAGGGTCTCCGGGGCCTCTACACCCCCCAAGCTTTCCGTGCACCCGTTCACAGCACTCCTCCCCTCAACCTCGCAAAGCACGACCGAACTCACCTGGTCGTGATCCGCCTCAAGGGGGCAGACTCCCTCCCCTCGTTCCTGGAGGAGGCCATCCAGGTGCTCGCACTGGGTCTCTACACGCTCCGCGAGCTCACCCCCATTGTCCTCCACTACCTCCGTGTGTGTGTGTGCGTCACTTACCCCGTCTTCATCGTGTTGTCTCTCCTCTATTTTTTCTGTCTCCCGTGTCTCTATACATTTATAAATTTCTGTTGTCCCCTCCTGTCTATTAGTCTCCGCTTCTTTCTGGCGTCTTTCCCTTATCTTTAAGTAGGTCAACCTTGCTTTCT
>NC_140973.1:58089832-58232332 GCF_056783735.1 Eptatretus burgeri | reverse complement strand
TTCTAGGAAGAATTTCCAAAATCGGAGATGGTTACTGCCTGCGCGTGGGCTTTCTGCATATACATGGCAAGTTTCACGAAGATCCGATGAAAACTCTGGGCTGTGAAACAAAAAACGTCAGGAATGATGTCATAAAAATTGATATGACGTCATAGTGATGTATCATATGTGCGGTAATTCATCTCTGCTAATGCCCCGTTCGATTCCCGTGAACAGAATTCAAAAAGCTTGCCGAGTTTCGGAGATAATTTTTTCTGCGATTTCCATTAGCGGAGATATTTTGACGTCATAACTTTTTTTCTCGGAGGAATTTTCAAAATCGGAGATGGTTACTGTCTGCACAGGGGATTTTTACATATATGCGCCAAGTTTCAGGAAGTTTCGATGAAAACTGTAGGCTGTGAAACCAAAACGTCCACAAGAACAACAACGTGAGTAAGACTTGGAGATCCTCCACGAGGATCTAAAAACAGACTACTGACAAATCTGTGATGTAAGATCAACAGGCCTTGGCCTCATTGCAGGAGATGCTTGTCATATTGAGAGCTTTAAATTTCACAGACTCCAGCAGAGACAGTTGTGATGCTGGGGTGTCTGTCTTCTGGGGAGAGCAATACTCCCAAGGCTGTCAGTAGTTCTCATATAATCAAGGAATGACTTGTCTCGTAATGCACATGTAATTCATGAAAAGTACATTGATGTCACATAATTTACTTGTGCTACATGTGATTTATGGCGTGTATACACACACAAAGAGGAAGGAGTGGAGGGGGGGGGTGACTATCAGAATGAATCTGAAGAATTATTCTATGATGAGGTAAATGGTGCTGACAGAAGGTACATTGGAATGAAGCATTGAATGTATCACAGATCATGCTTGTTTCTACAGCAGATAGAGGTAATGACAATGAGAATTCTAAAACTAATGTTCCGCAGAAGGGTGATCAAACTTCAACTGCATCCTTTATTTCGTCAAGGATGGACGGTTTCCTTGATGAAAAAATATTTTATGTCATTCGTAGAGCATTTTGAGGAATGATCACATGATATTGTTCCTTCACAGGCAAGGATTATGTTCCAGATTAAAAAAAAAAAAGTGCATTGAATTTCAAAATATCTTCTCAATGTGCCATTGAGTTTGTAATTTATCAGTGTATTACAATAATTATATCAATGTAATCTCTTTGATGATGTAATTGAAAGCCTCTTGCAGTTTACAGAGAATTTCTTGCGTGATGCATCAGTCTCTGTAATTATCTGTCAAAACAGAACAAAACTAGTCACATCGACACAACGCACAGTCTCGTCTCATGCGATCATTCTGAACAAAAATACCATCGTTAAATGAGCACGCTACTATTTATGGCCCACAATACATGTATCATCCACACACCCTATTTATGTCGCATACATTTCCATTATCCGTTGCTTAACTGATAATTATTGATTGATTATTAGGATATTTATTGGCCACTTTTGTGCACATGAAGGCAAAACTGCAATTTTTTTGTATACATGTCGAGGCTCGTGTGAGATTGAACACACAGAATGTATAACAAGGGGAGCAGGAGACAAGAGGGTGGAGAGGGAAGGAAAAAACAGTGGGGAACAGGGACATGAGGAAATCTGTGGAAGGGAGAGGGATGGGGTGGGGAACACAGGGTAAACAAGATGGACACTACAGGGACTTTCCGGTCTTTACACAACAGGGACCTTCAGGAAGGAAAGCAGGAAATTTGAAGGTGGGTTTGGCGTGGATTAGTGGGGGTATAAAAGATCATGGTTTTGGATGGGAAAAGACGAGAGATGTTGGTGAACAGCTGTTTTGAAGACCTGGAGGGAAAAGTTTGATTGAAGAGAGTGTGGGAGTTTGTTCCAAAGGTGGGGAAAAATAGGAATGAAAGAGTGAAGGTGAGCAGTGATTCTTGATTTTGGTAGTTTTACCAGAAGGGGGTTGATGGTGGACCTTGAGTGGCCAGCAGAAATATGGGGGGGGGGATATATCTCAGGCAGAGTGGGGGGGGCGAGGCCAGAGAGGAGATGGGAGAAGACAAAGACCACCGACTGCCTGCAGTGAGAGAGTGAGAGACCCAAAGACTCAGCCTCATCGCAGGAGATACCAATGATCCAAAATGCCTTGGTTTCCACAGCGTGAAGCAGAGAGAGGCAGGGGCACAAGCCCAGAGGGGAGAACAGTAATCCATCTGGCTGTGGATGAAAGCTTTGTAAGTGGTCAAGAGCTCAGGTGGGCCAAGGAAGGACTTTGCACAACGGAGGATTCCCAATCGGCGACTGGCTTTGGAGGCCAGGTTGGAAATGTGGCTTTCCGAGGAAAGATTATGGCAGATAGTGAGACCCAGAAGCTTGAATGAAAGGACTTCATCAAGAGTATTGTTCAGAAAGTGGATGGGGGGGATGTGGAGTGGGGATGGGGGGGGGTTCCAGACGGTCCTTACAGAGAGACATAGTGAGAGTGTGAGATTTGTCAGGGTTTAAAGACATGTTCCACGTGTTGGACCAGCTTGTGATTTTATCCAAATCTGCAGAGAGTGAAGATGCTGCTGCTTGCCGATCTGAGGGATGACAGATTGTACAGCAGAGGTTGGAGTCGTCAACAAAGAGATAAAGAGTATAGAGTCAGAGAGATCATTGATGAAAACCAGAAAAAGAAAAGGGCCAAACGAAGAAGTCAATGTTATGTTATATACAAGGTAGGACATTTATATCTGATGGTTTTATTATCCTTATAACTTTTTTGTTTCTAAACCAAATAAAATAAAATTTCGACACAACATAGTCACATACTTCAAGTTCTTAAAATCAATTTTGATTCTTTATTTCTTAAAAATTACATCAACCAAATGGGCCCCTTACGAATTCGTGCATACACGACAGCGGATCATCATATTGTTCATTACCACAAGCAATGTCTCTTGATCAATAGAGCAGATGGTTGCAGTGATGTTTGCCTCTGATTCATCAATCGATGTTGGATGTTCCTTATAAACTTTGCCCTTCAGAAATCCCCATAGGAAGAGATCTGGTGGAGTTAAATCTGCCAAATCAAAGTGTGCCTCATCTGTCATGATGACCTTGTTTGTGAAATTGGCATGCTCATTGCATTAAAAAAAAAACTTAAAAAAAACTGCTCATTGCATTTAAAGTACTCCATCATGAAAAACTTTCAGGTATTATCTGTAAAACAAAGAAAACAATAATTAGTTATGCCAAGACTGCTTCCAGCTCGAAAGATTTCAAATGTGTAAGATATAAATGCCCCACCCTGCATTATGAAGTCAGCGTTATATATTATTAAACTTGAGGTCGCATGTCAAATCTGAGAGCACACGTCTGAAAGATAATTTGACGAGGACCATTTTGGCACCAGTTTGAAGTCGATACGATTATCCATTCAAAAGTTATGACTGCAAATGTGTTTTTCCACATTTATGATGACTGTGACCTTCATCTTTTGATCCCCAAAACAACTGGAAGTGTGCTTTATAACTGCGAGCAGCTATGGCTGTGGCTCAAGCTGCCACACTTTAATACAACCCTGCTTTGATTAGACATTTCGTGATTTAAAGTTAAGCATCCATTGGTTCAGCAGTTTCAAAGGGGAATTTTAACGTTTTTTTTCATCTCTGCAAGGCTTAACAGTTTACGTTTTGTATCCCACTGATAGGCCAGATCTGCAACCGGACCTTAACCAAAATCTAATCGGCTAGTTATTGTCACCAACAAAACTCATCCACCAAGTTTTGTCATAATCCGAACACAACTTTTTGAACCATCACACTCTCTATCGTTTTTTGACTCCATCTCTCAATGGTGAAGAATCACAATCCCGAGTTGATTTGATTTTGGTGAAAATCTGGATTGTAGCCACATCCAGATCTTCACCAAAATCGAATCAATTCGTCTTTCTCACACACCCAATCTGTCCACCAAGTTTCGTCACAATCCGTCCATAACTTTTTGAGATACCGTGGTATATATGGTTTTGGCTCCATCTTTCAATGGTGAAGAATCACAATCACGAATTGATTTGATTTCGGTGAAGATCCGGATCTTAAACAAAAGTGAAGCAATTTCGTCCTTTTCAAACACTCAATCTGTCCACCAAGTTTTGTCCGAACCCATCCACAACTTTTTGAGATATCCTGCTCACAGACTAACAAACACACATGGCCAACCCCGGTTTTTTTCGATGATTTTCAGATGTACACACATACATGCATACATAATACTTACATACACATAGATAAATCCATCTATCCATTGGGACCATGCACTGTGCAGAGGGTTGGTGCTGCCTCAGCAGTTTCCTTGGCTATTGGACACAATCCTGGACGGGTCACCACTCCGACCCAGGATACCAGGCACTCATTTTGCCTACCAGGCAGATGACTGGCTGAGTCAACCCCACCTGGTATTAATTCAACATCCGAGTGGGATTGTGAACTCAGGATCCAAGGATCCCAAGCCCACCTCCCGAACCATTAAGCCAACACCAAGCATACACAGAGAAATGCCTAATTTAATATGGTCAGATTATATTATTTGGATCCAGATCCTGACGAAAATCTAATCGGTTTATCCTTGTCACACACCCAATCTGTTCACCAAATTTCGTGTGAATCCTTCCATAACTTTTTGAAATGTCCTGCCCACAGACAGACAGACAAACAGGGGTGAAAGCATAACCTTTGTCAACCTTTGGTGGCAGAGGTAACAATTGTGTTTGTGAGCATACTGGTGCTTGTTCTGCAGTTCTTCTTGATTACTTTCCTTTACTTATACTCCATCTTCCAGTTAAGCATAAACAGGAGCATACAGAAAAGTGTTTTGCTTGTTTATGAAACTATGATGTACAAGAAAATGCTACATGCTACAGAGATGCTCTCAAAGATGCTACAGAGTGGTTGAAAGTGAGAATTTTCGCCAGATACATTGCCTTGTCTCAAAGGTTTTCCTTCTTGTTCATTGTTCACAAATGCTTGCCAAGAAGATGGCCAGCTTTATCAGTCATCCAAAGGATGAAGTGGTTTTCAAATCAACCTCAACCCACAAGTCCTTAAACGGCAATTTAATGCTCCAAGAAACACCCGCTCCCTTTGGGAGCATTGGAAAGTCGTTCCCCCACCCCCTCCCTCCCATAATGGGAGCAGGGGTGGGGGATATATATTTTTTTCCCCTTGGATTTCTGACCTAACCCTTCCAACACGTATGCAAAATTTGTTAGAGATCGGGCCAGCCTTGGTTTTTTTCTATAATTTTCAGATATACATACATACATACATACATACATACATACATAGAATTGCCTAATTTAATATCGTAAGATATCAAAGCATGGGCTCGACAAATGAAAGGTGAATACACAAACCGGGCTGCCTTGTCATCTAAAGGTCAAAGTTCTCTTCGAGCACTTTACACAAGAACCCATAGTCATATTCCCAGCCTCATGTCAGTCCAAATAAAACGCTTTTAACAGTCATCCCTTAACACCCTCAAAGGTCATTGGTGCCTTGATATAAAAACTATTTGCTACACTTTTATTAAAGTCAACAGTTTTAAAATTAATACTGTACGAGATAGCCAAGTGATCCTTACACTTATCAGACAATAAAGATATGGGTAATTTCCTTCCTTTATTTGCTCGTGCTAATGCCCGTCTCGTTCACCTGAAATAATACAAGTTCTTCCACGAACAACTGGAGGATAGAACAAACAGCAGCAGCTCTTGAAATAAATAAAAAATTCTGCAGTTGTTGCTTCTTCATCGAGATGCCAATGGGTTCATTGAAAACATGTGACAAAAGGTGAGAGGTAAATGCTCTGACGGTAGAATGGTGTGGAACTAGTGGACAAGTGATTCACAGACAAACAAGATCAGTGTGGACAGACAAGACTGCAGATGGACAACGGCATAAATTTTGCTCAAATCATGGATGGGTTTGAGGGAAAATAAAGATAGCAGTGAGCCACCATCTTAAAGGACTGAAGCGAAAGGCCTGATTCATTGGAAGCTTTTCCACAACATCCGAGGAGGAGGAGGAGGAGGAGGAGATTGGGACCATACTCTGTGCAGAGCGTTGGTGTTGCTTAAACAGTCTCCTTGGTTATTGGGCACAATCCTGGAGGGGTCACCACTCCGACACAGTATACCAGCATGCTGGTATTGACTTTGCCGGCCTCAAAAGGATGACAGGCCGAGTTAACCCCACCTGGTATTAATTCAACAGCTGAGCGGGATCCAAAGCCCGCCACCCAAACCATTAAACCAACACCAAGCATATACGAGGGGGGTGATGAAGAAATGGAGGTGAGCAGTAAGTTTTAAATTGGGGAGGGGGTGTAATATGACATATAAGGTTGTAAATGACTGCAAAAGTCAGAAAGATGTCTTTGTTGGAAGAGAACTCTGCATTTCTTCCACCTATCAAGTGATACCAATTCTTCAAAGCCTTGGATTCCACATTTGTAATTCAATAACACCTGTCCAACAATTCCTGTATTTTCAGATGAATGATGCCTAATGATGGCTCCAGACACAACGACTGTAGTTACAATCTGTGGCAATTACTATCCTCAGTGCAAGTTCAATGCCTTCTATTCTTGCAGGCGGCTGTATCACGTGGAAACCACCTCCCTCTCCATTCTCACCGCGTCAGTGAAGGCCAAAGGTGAACATCAGCATAGACTGCTGAATGATTGCCATCAAATTGTTGGGTTCCTCAACTCCAAAGCCGATTGTTTTGATTCCATTATATGCCAACGGTGAAAGAAAAGTCTCACTCAGCGCTGACGAATTGAGCGAAGTTCAGATTCCAGCTCTGATTGCTGAGCGATTGGACACAATGAGAGATGTTTTCATCCAAAAGAATATGTTAACAAATTAAACTCACATTTGATAGGCTCAGAAGTTTTGGATAAAATCCAATTTCGTTACAAAACCTAAATGTTTTAAATTGCAATTTCAGTAGCAGTAGAAACAGGTTTTCAGGACATGCATGTTTATATTCTAATGTATGTTTGTAATTTTTTTAGTAAACAGGAATAAATTCCTGCATGTGGCGAGTGTGAAAAAATCCCGACAACTCGGAACTGAAACACAAGGACTTAGTGGGGCCGGTAAGCTCAAATATGGGAGGAAGTGTGCACTTCATGACTAAAGCATGAAAATTTTCAGCATTGTCAAGGCATACCATTAGGTTTGTTCTCGGACGTGGAAGCACTTCAGATCTCATTACTGGGGGCAATGACTCAAAGCCTGGTGTTGGCTTCGTGTTTAGCAGAGCTGGCCTGGGATGTTCGGGTCCTGAGTTCAAGCCCTGTTGTCTGCTGAATTTACACCAGGTGGGGTTGACTCAGCCTGTTATGCTTCTGAGGTTGGTGAAATGAGTACTGTTGTATTGGTATATTGGTTGTATCAGTGCTGTTCCACATCTACACAACTGCAGTATGGTAATCTTCATCCTGATGAAGCAGCGCTCATGTCGGAGGGAGAAAAAAATTAACTCAAAACAAGATTTTCATGATTTTTATGACATTTAGGGATAATTACAATGCAATACACAATCGTTTTCAGATCATAACCCCTCAGAGGCTCTCCAGAGGTTAGGTTGGACAATAATATTGGCAATACAGACAAGTATATGGGTTCAGTAACCTCAGAAGATGTTTATCCATGATTCTTATGGGTGCAATGTTATTCCAATTCTTGGACCCAATTTTCTTGGAATCTTACTATAATTCACCATCTGTTCGCCTGTCTGTTCCCAGGTACCGCAAAAATTGCTGAATCGATCGCAACCATTTTTTGGGTGTGTAATCCTGGGACCCCTTGGAGTAAAACAGGAATAAATATAATAACATGACCCCCTTGACAGCTCCTGCAGGAAGTGGATGCTTCAAGTTTCAAAAATGCAACCACCTTATAAATGCCAACATGGCATAGAAACAAATACTTCACTCTAAATAGTTCTGACAGTCTCCTAAATGGAAGCACAGTGTAGTGCAGTACACTTCAGTGCTGCCTTTGTACACTTGCTGAAACCAGTGCATATATATATATATATATATATATATATATATATATATATATATATATATATATATATATATATATATATATATATATATTGTTGCGAATTCACGCCCAGCAACGTGCGATCGACCGCGTGTAGCCAAAAGCGGCCGCCTCGCCCACCGGAACGGACAATTCAGTCGTGACCCTCCTGGAACGGCCAGGAGCCAGTCACAGGTGGGGGTTTAACCTCACCACGATCGTGCCAATTGCCCACCCGCGCAGGATAGGGTTGCTCACCAAATTCGACCTACCTAAGTACCTGCGCGAGTGGTCGACCGGGTGAGCGTACCTCGCCGCAGGTCGACTTCAGACACGAACCGCTGAAGCAGTTCGTTCCGTGCTGCAGAGATAACCGAGCGGAGTTATCGTCGACCTCGACGGTTAGGATTATTTTCCGGGCGTTTTAAACCCACTATCAATCCCTTAAGTGATGCAAGATGGAGATTCAATAAAAGGAAGGAGACTAAGCAAAGCGGGAAACAGTTCAACAAGCAATGCACATTTATTTACACACACGGAAGCACGTATTTTACAGTCATACAATCATGCAACAAAAGCAAATGCAAGGAAAGATTTAACACCGAATAAAAGGGGGGGGGCAATTATTTACAACACTGAAACAGTTCTACTTGTTGGACACGGCGCCACAGCATGCATTCAACCCAAAAGAAAAGAAAGCCACCCTCACAGGCAAGGAGGCAGTCATGTCCGTAGACTAAATGTATGTGGATCCTGGAGGATCGGCCAGGTCCACGACACCGGGAAGGTCGTACCCGCGTCCTCGTGACGCGATGGCGGGCAAGCCACAATGTTCGCGCTGCTGCGCCCCGACTCTGTGCCCCTGGCGTGGTCGGCGAGCCCTCTCCGGCATGCTCTGCGCGATCGGTTTTGTTGGCACCACGTTTAGGGGGTGGGGGAGGAACGGCCCCCCCCGGCACTATCTCAGCGCGGATGGGGGGGAAATGCTGATGCTCAGGGAGAGGGGGAATGGCTGGATGGTTTGGACCCTGCGACGAGACGAGCGACCCCCACAACGCGACCTCGTTGACGACCTCCGTCTCCACTTGACCTGCGCGAACTCAACTCTACTGCCACTCAACTGATCTCAAAAACCAACTCAACACCTGAGTCGCCTTATGCTCGCGTCTTTATAGGCCTCAGGAGGAGCCTATATGCAAATATTCGGATCAAAACGCGATTGGAGGTGGGGCCACGCCACTCTCTGTTCAGCCATTGGTCGGGCAAAAAGGGGGCGTGATTCCTTCTTGATCCGAATTCCTCTCTCGGAAAGGCCGCCATTCGCGCTCGCAGCTCGATGCGTTCGGCACCAATCGCCGAACGGGCCCAAGACAGCCCGACGTTCAGTGTTCACAGGTGGTGCGGTTGGTGGTTGTGAAGGAGAAAGGCGAAGGTGGTGGAGTTGTTCGGGGGCGTTGTTGAGCATCGTTAGAGAATGGCGGGTGAGGTGATGCTTGCGGGGTTGGGTTGTGGAGGTGAAGGTAGTGGCGGTTTGCTGGAGTTGTTTGGGGGCGTTGTTGATGGTGGCGATTTGGTTGTTGGGGTTGTGTTTGAGTTATTGGTGGCTTAATGGTCAAAAACAACAATAGCGAAAGAAAAAATGGCTAACTCAAAGCGTCGCAGCCCGGATGAATCACACATATTCCCTCTATACAACGGGTTTGGGCTAACTACACATGAACTTACCGATATATCTCACCTGAGGACTCTTTATGGTGTAATGCGAATTTCGACAACCGTAACAATTATATATATATATATATGCGCATATATGTACAGTATATACATATATGCATATATGTACAGTATATATATATATATATATATATATATATATATATATATATATATATATATATATATATATATATATATGTATATTGTTACGAATTTGGGAATTCGATTGCACACAACATTCAGGTTCCTTTTGTCAGTTATGTCGATAGGTGCTTGTTCCCGAGATAGTTCACCTTCCATTGTTTAATGGGCAGAAATCGAATAAGTGCGCTGCGAGATTCAATTTAATAGTTTGGGAGCGATCAGAACACAATGGAGACGCCCCTCCCCCTCTTCTGCGAAGAGGAAGAAGAGCCCTCCCGTCCTGAATCACGGGATGTAAACAACTCCCTCCCACCCGTGGTTGAGCGGGGGATGGAGCACGACGGCATGAGCCACGCCCGGAGCGGGGGAGGGGCGGAAGAGGTTAAGGAAGAGATCCTCTGCTGGTTGGGCAGTAGGCCTTTGGGTTCTGCTTGGCTTGGGTTAGGGAGGAGGCTTTTTGAAGGCTTTCTGCTTTTGACTTGGCTTTTTGTAAGCTTTTAGCAGGCCATTGGGTTCTGCTTGGTAAGGGTTGAGACTTTTGTTTCAGTGAGCTTCGGTTTTGCTTGGTGAGGTGGAGGCTTTTTGGAGAGCTTTTTGCTTCGGATTGGCTTTTCAGCAGACCTACGGGTTCTGCTTGGCTCGGTTCGCTTTTTGGGCTCTGGCTTGGTTCGTCAAAGAGAGAGGCTTTGTTCATCGGAAGAGAGTTGAGCTGGTTTCTCGGCTCGGAGTTCTTGGTTCGTGTTGTGAGAGGCTTTGTTCAACGGAAGAGAGTTGAGCTGGTTGCTCGGCTGGCTCTTCTTGGTTCGTGTTGTGAGAGGCTTTGTTCAACGGAAGAGAGTTGAGATGGTTGCTCGGCTGGCTCTTCTTGGTTCGTGGAGCTCTTTGTTCTCTGCTTGGTTCCCCGGCTTGGTGAGACTCATCGGCCTCATCTTGGAGGTGGTTCTTCGAGGAAGCGACGCATCGACGGGAAGGATCGGCGCCTCGTCTCACCAGCATGTTTTCGGAAGCGTGAGAGGATTCGCTGGAGCTCGGGAAAGATCGCGGCTCACGGCGATTGGATCCAGCTCGCTCTCGCTGGAGCCCGGGTCCGAACAGCTTGAAGACCACACGAGGTGGAGAGGTTCGAGATTGGTTCTTGGTTTCAGCTCATCTGTCCTCTGAGTTGGAGTCCTTAGCAAAGGCATCAACCACCATTTCTTGGGTGTGTGTGTGTGTGTGCATACGTGTGCCCGTGGGCCTGTCTAACAAGTAGGAAACTGTTAAGTGCTTTGTGTGCTGTAAATGATTGCATTGCATTTCGTGTAATCGGTATAGTTCTGCTCTTAAGTGCTTCCCTACTTCTCCATTATTATTAATAAATACCCCAATTGTTAAATGTTTTCAGCTCGTCACGTCGATTCTTCAATTGACTGAGCATTTCGTGTGTTGGTCGTTAGAAAGCCATTGGTTTGCCGGAAAAGGGGAAATTCGGACCGACGGTTCTCGGTGATTAAGCCGCTCGGAATCGCGTACGGGACAGGCTCGCTCAAGCGGCTTGTTTCGTACGAGTTCCGTCGAGGGTGAAACACTGCGGTAGTTGGATCACGTGGGTATTTCGGTAAATTGAAGTTGGCAATCGACTCCACCCCACGTGGTCTGCCCATTGGCGTATTTCGGTTCTTGCACAAGGACCCGTCAGCTTCGGAGTTATCCGGGCGGCGATCTATATTCCGGGCGATTGGTCGGGCCGACTCGACTTGCGGCTCCGTAAGAATATATATATATATATATATATATATATATATATATATATATATATATATATATATATATACACATATATACGTCTATATATGTACGAGGTGTGTTCAAAAAGTATCCAACCTTAATGTTTCGTGCGTAAACAAATGAAGCTAGGGAGGCGTGGTTTGGTGCACGTACGTCAGTGATCCTAATTCGTATGCGTGAATATTTTCCCGCCTGCAGAAGCTGTCAGTCGCCGACAGACCGCCGATGATTGAGGAAGTGCAAGTGAGCGCCGTTGGATTTTCGTTTTTGACAAAATGATGGATCACTGTGGTCTCATCACTGTTCACAGTCGACAGCATGTCCTGTGCGATCTCCAAACGGAGTTGCTTCTGCTCGATCGTTAGCAGTTTTGGCACGAACTTCGCTGAGATTCTCCTTCAGCCCAAATCTTCAGTCACAATGGAATGAACGAATCCAATGCTGACGCCCGCCTTGTCTGCAAGTTCTCTGATCATGATTCGACGATCCTGCATCAACAGGGTCCTCACTTGGTCAATGACGATCTCATTTTGTGAGGTTGAGGGCCGACCACAGCGTGCTTCACTTTCCACTGATGTGCGACCATCTTTGAAGCGGTTGTACCACTCTTTTATCTGTGTGGTGCCCATTGCTTCGTTCCCGAAGGCATGTTGAATCTTGCGGATCGTTTCCACTTGGGAATCGCCAAGCTTTTCACAAAATTTGATGCAGTGGCGTTGTTCAAGGTTTTCCGTCATTTTGTTAAAAACGAAAATCCGACGGCGCTCACTTACACTTCCTCACTCATCGGCGATCTGTCGGCGACTGATAGCTTCTGCAGGTGGGAAAATATTCACGCATACGGATTAGGATCGCCCACATACGTGCACCAAACCACGCCTCCCTAGCTTCATTTGTTTACGCACAAAAAATTAAGGTTGGATACTTTTTGAACACACCTCGTGTGTGTATATATATATATATATATATATATATATATATATATATATATATATATATATATATATATATATATATATATACATATATATATATATATATATATATATATATATATATATATATATATATATATATATATATATATAGTTACGGCCATGGGTACTGAGTGTTTAATGAGGGGGTTTAATCCCCATCTGTCCTTGGAAGAGCCGGACCTGCGGCCACCGCTCACAATTAACTTTTGTGGTACAGTGGGTTGCTTAAGAACCACGAACGCTACCCAGTTAACCACGAGTTCCAGTGTCCACCGTCTAATTATGCCATTTAACTCAAGGTCACGTGGTTAACTGAATGAGTAGCACGCCCTCGGCAAAGCACCAATCCTATCTTGATTAAATCTTCATTAGGGCGGCCGAGCGTTTCACCGCTGGTGCATGCTGACTATTATTGGTCAAGTCGTGTGGTAATTACCTCCCAGTCTATCTAGGTTTGGACAATGCTGGTTCAATGGAAGGAAAGGACACGCACGGACAGGTTGGAACGTCAACAAGCAATTTATTAATAAGAAAATAAATTAATAAAAATTTTTTTTATTTCTGTGAGATAAAAATAAATAAATTCCAAATCAATCAATCAAAATTATTGCAAACAAATAAATAATTAATCAGGCAAAATCAGAGTGATAGGAAAAGAGACAAAGAGCAGATGCTTATCGGGGATTGGCTTACTTCACAGCTAAACACAGACAAGGGTACCCAGCAGATCATTCAAGGGAGGGGTGGGGGGGGGGAAGAATCGTCTCGCTCACCAAAGAGAAGTAGTCTGTCAAAGAAAAACGTCCTGAAATGTGTGAGCGTGCTTTGTCTATTCCCACCACCCAGCCATGCCGGGCACCCAATTGCCAACAGGCTTGAACGCCAGTCGACGTCACCCCTACAAAACAGGTATGCCAAGGGCGACCGTCTGACTGGAACGATGGAGTAGCCATCTGACTGGAAATGACAAAGCAACCGTCTGACTGGCACTGATGAACTGCTGCCAACTGACTGCCAAACTGACTCATTGTCGACTGAGCCGTGCCTCACTCGTCGACTGAGCCGTTCCTCACACGTCGACTGAGCCGTTCCTCACTTGTTGGCGACTGACCCGTGCCTCACTTGCTGGTGACTGACCCATGCGCGTGCCGCTCTCCACTCACCGTTCACCAAGAACAGACCTCTCCTTCTTTTTATAGGCAGCCTGTCTTGGCAGCACAGATTCCCCCCAAATTCACCCTGCCCCACTTGCGCACCGTTAACATGACAATCCGCAAGTCCGCAGTTATTCCTGCTTACGAGGCCATGTCTGTGGTGCTCGGAGAGCAAAAAACAGCCATTTGTTAGATTACCGAGCACAAACGTGAAGCGCTCATAAAACTGTCAACCACAATTATCACTTCACTGTTCAGCCCGATATGAAAAGAAGCCATTTAGCATCCATAGAGCTGCTGGACGGGGTATCGAACATCGATGGAAAAAGGCGGGTCTTGGCGTCCGTGAAAAAAATGTGCGTCTACATCGCTGGAAAAAGGTGGGTCTCAGCGTCGGTGAAAGAATTGGGGGGAAGGCAGGCATCGGTGAAAGAAACGGCTATCTCACTTGCATGAATGTGTCTGTCGTAAAGAGAAAAAGCTTCCCATAAGAGAGGGGATCTATTCTTCACCCTTTTCAATGCATCACATTTAGAATCGCACCAGACATGGGGATGGGTCTATCCTGGACATGCAGTTAGGGAAATAACTATCTGAGGACCTGGATGTTGGTATGCATTCGTCGGATCGGATTCTGAAATCCGTAACACTGTATGTATGTATGTATGTATATATGTATGTATATATATATATATATATGTATATATATATATATATGTATATATATATATATATATATATATGTATATGTATATGTATATGTATATGTATATGTATATGTATATGTATATATATATATATATATATATATATATATATATATATATATATATATATATATATATATATATATATATATATATATATATATGAGCCTGGTGTTAATACACCACTGAATTAATACACCAGGGGGTTGACTCAGCCTATCATCCTTCCGAGGTTGGCGAAGTGAGTACCGGTGTATACCCCGGTTAGAATAGGTGTACCAGATCCCTGTGTCATAAGAGGTGACCAGGGTTGCGTCAGGAAGGGCATCCGGCGTAAAACCTGTGCCAAATCATTATGCGGATCATAACGGATGATCCGCTGTGGCGAGCCGAAAGAAGAAGAAGAAGAAGATATATATATATATATATATATATATATATATATATATATATATATATATATATGTATATATATATATATATATATATATATATATATATATATATATATATATATATATATTGTTGCGTACCTGGGGTCGGGGGTGAGAAGACTATGAGGGGAGGAAAGCTACCTCCCATTCCCACCAGACTCTCCGGAATCGCAGGCTGTTGCACACGAATAACTTCGTGATGCGGCAGGTGGCCAATCAACAGTGAACGACTACAACTTAACCACGTGACTTAGGGTCCTCCGTCTCGTGAATAACGGTTACCTAATGGTCACGTCATCTAATTACTGGAGGACACGCCATCGGTATGCCTTGTTCAAACCGGATCACCTTACCACATCAGATGTAGCTGAGTGTAACTGCCAGTCACACCTTGACGTTTTAGCCAGCAATGGCAACGTATTAAAATCTATGTAAAACGCTGGCTTATGTTGAACTTTTGATGTTTTTTTTAAAGATTCGGACATATTCATAACGACTTGGTCTTATGCATAACGTATTAGTAATGGACACAGAACGTTTCTTTGTGTTATAGATAACTTATACCAACGAATGCTGAACCTGTTGTCGGCCTTCACAACCTCTGCCCAACGATAGTCTAACTTAGGCAAGGCGCGCTGCACGCATCGCCGACGATGACGTGGCGTAGGTTATGGAAAGGCTGCCGCACAACGATTCGAATCATAACCGCCGCAGAAATGGAAGTGTCAACATCGCAGTCACACCTTGGCGATCTTGCCAGCGTATGCCGACCTCTGAAAAATGCGTCTAAAACGCTGGCACACGCCGAATACGGTCTGGGTAAGTTTGGTATGTGTGAATAGAACGCTAAAGTACGCTATCATACGTCGTATTAAATGGAGTACGTCTTGTAATTTTAAACATGTTGAAAATTTTACGACGTGCTTGCCGTATGACACACGCTCCGCATGCGATGGGAATAAGTTGTACGCACGATATGCGATCGTTGACACACATCGACACACGTTACTTGTAAGGTGCTCATAAGTCGAAACACGTCAAGGTAATGGTTAGCGTCAGTGTTCCAGACTCCCGGTTTTTTTTTTCTTCGGTATGACGGTGTTCAGTGTACAGTGCGGTTATGATTTAAATCTTTGAGCGGCAGTCTATTAATTATATTATATTATAACCGCACTAGAAATCGAAGTGTCAAAATCACCATCATACCGAAGGAAGGAAGAAAAATAAAAAATAAAAAAGTAAAACCAGGGAGTCTGGAACACTGACACTAACCATTACCTTGATGTGTTTCGACTTATGAGCACCTTACAAGTAACGTGTGTCGATGTGTGTCACCGATCGTGTAACGTGAGTACTACAACACGTTACTCATAGGTTAGAAATAAGTTTCGGGTACGCTAAACATTACCTCGACGTGTTTCGACTTATGAGTAACTTTCAAGTAACGCGTGTTGACGTGTGTCAACGATCGCGTGACGTGCCTACAAATTATGGCCAGCGTTATGCGGAACGTGTGAGTCATACGCCGGCATAAGTCTTAAAATTTCAAGCATGGAAAATTGGAGGACAACCGAAAATTACAACGTTTAAAGCCAGCGTACAACGACGTATGGCAGTGTTTTTCAGCGTGCTCTCAATGTTATCAAAACTTACCCATAACGTATTCGACGTGTACCAACGTTTTAGACAAATTTTCCAAAAATCGGCATAAGCTGGCTAAAACGTCAAGGTGTGACTGGGCCTCAAGGACGTACTGGCTAGAAAAACAGGTCGTTATCCTAGCCGGAATAATATCCCGGCTAGGCTAGGATACGAACCATGCTGGACCAATGAAGGAAAAGCCAAAAATGAGCTGGGAACATTTCTATACAAAGCATTTATTTACAATTAAGTGAGGATAGGTGTGCGGCACAGTAAATTGGGTTTATTATGATGTACAGCAGGGATAGCAAGGAATTTGTGGGGTGCGACAAAAGGCAAGCAATGTACAAAAGCAGACAGAGCAGACTTATCCCATTAGAACTTCTACAATCTAAGCTTATGCTATGACAGGTGCCATCACACACACACACACACACACACACACACACACACACACACACACACACACACACACACACACACACACACACACACACACACACCTGAGGAAGATTAGTTGCAAGAAGTAAAGAGAGCAGATGAGGACTATTCGCCTCGCAATACCGAGCACGGTCGGCCGACCAACACAACCCAGTACACTTCGGGGGAGGTAGGAGGGAGAAATACTGGTGTCTAAGGTGTGGGAGTGGGAGGTGTGGTGTGGTGCAATATGGGGGGGGTGCGGTGTTGTGTCAGAGGAAACTGTGATTGTTAATCAGGTGGATGGCTCCTTTATGCGTCCCAAGGGGATGAGATTGAGTGGCGGAAAGAGAGAGATAGGAGAGAAGATGCGTGAGGCAAAATATTCCAAGCCTCATCCTGAATAGGTCTGTTAGTGTAGCCTGTACTTACGTGGGATGCTCCGCTTGAGCGGTCCCACCTCAAGAGTCTGTGCGTTATCTCCTGCTCAGTCACTTTGCCAGGACTCGTGGAAACGTGTGCTCCGCAATGTTCCCTGAAGAACGTCTGTCGCACACCAACCACGAGTGTAGATCCAGCGACAGGCAAACAACGAGGGGCAGTGAAGAAGAGGGTGGAGCAGGCATGCGAAGAAGAGGGTGAGGAAAGCAAGCGAAGAAGAGAGCAGACGGCTTCGCGATCCACCTTTTATAAGCCCTGGGCGAAGGGTGGGGTGACGACCAGAAGCGACGCGCCATGACCCGAATCGCATTTCCCTATGGGACCGCGGCGGTCCGAGCCATGCCTTGCCAAGCTCCTGATGCCGGAAGCGGGCTCATTCACACATCCGGCGTGACACAGCCCAGAGCTCCGTACCGAATTTCTAGACCGCTCTTCCCACGATCCCTCCTCCTCGCCATCCGTCCTGCTGTGTTCTGGTGACTGGACGAGGGTCGTATCAATCCCGCGTGCCCATTCCGGGCACCCCTGGCGAGATGCAGTCGGTGTTGCGAATGCTCCTGGCTTGTCCCCGCATCGCGCGGTCCGAGTAACGTGAGCCATGCAGCACGCCCCTGTTTAGTGGCAAATTGTAGCGATACAGAGGTACGAGGAGGTGCGGGATAATTTCTCCCGTTTGTGGAAGAAGTTTGTGGTTGAGGTGATGAGTTTTTGGTGAACGAGAGGTGAGCAATGTGCGATGCCATTGTAAATTGGTGCGCAGATTTGAATGAAAGGGTGTGCCCTGCTCGAACCGGAAAACGTATTCGTTTTTGTTGTGATTATTTCACGGGTTGATTTGTATCATGGATAAAAGGAAAGGGTTGGAATGGAAATCAGGATTGAATGGAAGATAGAGATATAATTAGACCTAGCGATAAGACCCACGCAACATACGAGACATGAGGGAAAGGTCTGACTGCACGAAGACCACCAAAATAACTGCCTGGGGATCACTGTATGTTTGGTGCCATTGCCTTTGAGGCATGCAGTTTTGCAGAACCGCAACACATATATATATATATATATATATATATATATATATATATATATATATATATATATATATATATATATATATATATATATATATATATATATATATTCTTTATCTAAAGTTCTTTATAAAGACAGATATATATATATATATATATATATATATATATATATATATATATATATATATATATATATATATATATATATATATATATATATATATATATATATATTGTTACGGTTGTGGAAATTCACAGAACACCATTCAGGTTCCCCGAAGATCAGTTATGTCGATAAGTGAATGTCCAGATTAGATCTCCCCACTGATGTCTAGCAGGATTTATTCGTGGGCCGGGCTGTGAACCTTTGAGGTAGTGTTATTCTTTCCTATCATTATTTTAAACAACATCTTCTCGCCATCATCTCCACAAGCACCACCATCTTTTCCCCAACAAACAACATCAACAAACGAACAACGTCTCCTCACCTTCATCTCCACAAGCGCTACCATCTTTCCGCCAGAAACGGCATCCACGAACGAGCGGCACCTCCGCCAACAAACACGACGGCTTCCTCGTTGGATCGAAAGTGGGTGATTTCTGCCACGTGCGCGTTCCACGGCAAGATCAGATCAAAATGACAAAAGGGGTGAAGCCAGCGGGAGGTGAGGGGTCGGAGGTGAAAGACCACCCCCCCCCCCAAACCCGATAAAAGGCGGGGTTTCAGTGGTTCAGTTGTTGAGAGTTCGTTGGAGTTGAGGACAGAGCTCTGCAGTGAAGAGTCGAGTCGAGGTTGAGTGGAGTTTGGAGCCTGGAGTCCAGCCAAGCCTGCAGTACCATGCAGAATTGTGGGTCGTTGGAGGCAGTCAGAGAGAGGTCGCCAGCCAGCGACATAACGGTCCGAGGTGATCGGGCCCCGGGATGGTCCGAGTGACGCGGAGGAGCGGGCTCTTAAGAGAGCATCAACTCTGAAAGAGCAAGGCCCGTTCGCTCCTCTGAGGCATCGTCGGCTTGGCCTGATCGACCAGGCCGCACGGCTAGGCCTGAACAAACCGAGCAGCCATTGCACCAGCTGCCGTGTTGACGAGACAGAGGGTCGCCCAGCGAGTCACCACGAGGGTGGCAGGTAACCTGCGTGGTCTCGCGGAGCTCCTGCGGTCTTCACAGCTCCACGGAACATTAAAGGCCTCCGGGCCCTGTTCTCTCTTTTCTTTCCTGGGGTTTTTTGCATGGAAGTCGGTGGCACCTTGTCCACGAGTAGAGAATTGTTAAGTGCATGTACATAATAAATAAACAACGGCTGTTGTGTCTTTTTGCTCGTGCCCTGTCCCTTACCCCCATTGCTTCATTGACTGCATACGTGTGTGCATTACAAATAAATGTCATTGTTTGAATATTCACCTGCTCGTTGCGTCCCTCCCTCCATTGAGCTGCCTTAATTGCGTTTGGAATAATAGCTGGTTTTTAATAGCCGATAAGATAATTGGATCCAACGGGGCTTGGCGATAATACACCGCTCGGCAATCGCAAACGGAGCGAGCTGCTTAAGCGGCTCATTTCCGAGGAAGTTCCGTTGAGGTACAACCTCTCGGTAGTCTGTCTGCGTGAATAATTAGGTAAATCGACAATTCGGCGATCGACCCTGCAGCGCGTGGGCAGAGCATTGACAAGGTTGTGGTGTGCTTAAAAAACACACCCGTAGCTGGATTTCGGCGTTGATCCGAAAGCTGCGACTGGATTGCCACAGTCGGTGGGCGCGCGGCCGCAATTAGATAAAAGCGGTCGTCCGCACGCCGGAGTGGTGGGAAACCACAACAATTATTTATATATATATATATATATATATATATATATATATATATATATATATATATATATATATATATATATATATATATATATATATATATATATATATATATATATATATATGTGGACATATCATGATATTTCAAAATCTTGCAGACAGATTCAAATGAAACCTGGCGGACATGTTGGGTGTGTGGCAAAGACAAATTTATTTGGTTTTGGTGCGAACCCAGATCCAATAATGTTTTTTAATGATTCTTAACAATTGAGAGATTTGGCCAAAACAATGTAGGCTGCTGTATAAAACGATGCTTCAAAATGTTGTGGACGGATTATAGAAAAACTTGCTGGATGATTTGGGAAGTTGACACGAACAAGCTGATTAGATTTTGATTAAGGTCTGGATGCAAATCCGGCCCATCAGTGGAATACAAAACGTAAACTGTTCAGCCTTACGGAGATATGCACTCTACTGAGTGGTGTTCTAGTTTAGCTTGGTGTCAGCTTGTTCACCCCCATGCGTCTTTCTCTGCTCCTCATGATCTCAGTCTCATTTCTATTCTGTTGATGGTATTTCCCACTTGCCATTTTTTTTTCCTTCCTTTCTGCTTTCGCTCTTCCACTAGCCTCGATCATGTACTTGTACTTGAAAAAAAAAACACCAGGATGACCGTTTATAGCTGGGTTGGGATTCAAACCCAGTCTAGATAGCTTAGAAGTAAGTCTGCATACCTCTAGAGTCTAGGCCATCCTATCAGCTCCCTATTGCAAGTAATGTGCTGTTATTATCTCTTACAAAATTTTCCACTTTCGTCATTCAAACCCCGTTTTATTGCATTACATTACTAATACAGTAGTTTCACCTTCAAAAAACAAGGAAACCTCTCAAGACTTTCTCAGAGAATGCAGAAAAATCTTGAGTGTCATCTCTTAAGCCTATTTTCCACCTTGGTACATGAGCTAATTTAAGGAGTGGAAAAAAAAAATCCAAAATTGTGCTTTGACCCCATCCAAGTGTCCTCAGCGCCAAAATGCCCAACACCCAAAAATTCCATGTCCAACACCCAAATCCACGCCCAGTTGCCCAAAGCCATGAAGCTTCTCCCGGCCTGCAATACCTTCCCCCACAATGTGCGTCGATCCTCATCCATGGGTTTATGGACTACATACACAGTTAGCATTAACATAACACATGCAGCTCCGTGCTTTGCCTGCTGCATAATGCCTCATCTCTCCTGCAGAGCTAGTCCACTGGAAATGTCATTTGTTTGCAAATTCGTTTGACTTGCAAGTGTCGAAAGGATATTCTCAAAGCGAAATATAAATTCCTTTTGTCACCAAAAATGAATTCCTCTTTCTGGCAACATTTAGAAATCCGAATGGAGAATCCCCTCTAGAAAATATGAAAACTTCTCCATCACAATAGATATGAGATGTACATTTTCCTCCTTAGTCCCAATTTCGTTTGCTTCTTTCTTCCATTCTCTACTTATCCCTCTTCTATATTGACCACCCATCACCCAATTTATTTTACCCTTCTCCACAAACTCTCCACTCTTTTATCTCTTTACAATCTCCAACATTCCTTTTCACTCTCAGGACTTAATCAGGGGGTGCCTTTTCCATTGCTTCTTACTTGCTCTCATGATCTCCCCTTTTTGGTATAAATAATCTCATGTAATGGAATAGCTTGGTGATCGAGGGTGGGGCAGCACCAACAGTGGAGCAGTGGCACAACAGGTAGGCAGAACAAGCAAGGGAATTCATGAACAGGAAAAGGAGAGAGCAGAGGGAAGGAAGCAGTGACTTACTTGTAAGAAGGATATATTGGGGAGGGGATGGGTCATTGGGGTTATAAAAGATAGGAATTGAGGTTAACTTGAGATGGTGGTATGCTGCCAACTTGAAGCCCTGAGGGGAAGAGTGTAACTGAATAGATTATTGAAGGGGGTTCCAAACGTTGGTGAAAAAAAATGGGTGGAGGTGAGCAGTCAACATGGATTTTAAGGAGCTTTACAAGGGAGGAGTTACTGAAAGAGTGTGCATATTTGGGATGGATTGGGGAGGGTGAAAGGGTTGAAAGATCAGAGGGAGCAAGACTGGAGGAAAAGTTGTTAAATAAAACAGAGGCCACCAATATGTCTGTAATGAGAGAGCAGCTGGCCTTGTGCTTCAGCTTCTTTGTGGGAGATGCAAATTATATTGAGAGATTTGGATTCCAGAGCGTCTCGGAATAGAAATGAATGAATCTGGAGCACCAACCCACTGTGGGAAGCAGTTCTTCAGTGAGCTCAAGATAATGGCCTTGAAGGCTGTGATGAGTTCAGAATTAATAACGAATTCTTGTCATGATGGAGGATGCTCCTTCTGTGGCTGGCTTTGGATGCCAGTTTTGACATACAGTCTGCCCATGGGGTGGTTGTGGCTGATGGTGAGGGCTTCCAGATGGACCTGGTTATAATGTGAGAATTTTCTGGAGTAAATATTAATTTAAATAAATTGACACAAAAGGGCCTTGTAGATAAGTCACCAAAATATATTATTGTTCAAGATGGATTACTTGGAAGATCATTGGCTCAAGTAGATATTGGCAAAAGGAGAAATGATGAATGTGAAGGATGATGGAACTACTACTACTACTAAAACAAATACTCCTGATCCACATCAAGGCCCAGCATTGCTGATACCAGTGATACTCCAAATTTGTAGCAACCTGCTGCTCCATCGGGCCCAAGTGGAAATCCCCCATGTTCTTCTCATGCACCATTCAGCACATCCTGCCGCGCTCGCGTGCACAAAGTGGAAATTTGAAAAGTGTGGAATTCGGATTTACAACTGTTAGCATGTGTATTGGGCTCAGTAAAGCACATAATAGCTTTGTAGATATTCTTGCTGGGAAAATGTATGCTCTACAAAATGATATGAGTTTCTGCATTTCAACGACACACATTTCTCAATTAGTGTCCCAGTGTTGGTTTGGATTCGTTAGCAACTGTTGGCTCGATAACATTTAAAGCAAGCTGCTGCACATTATAGGGGTGTGGTGGGGAGGGATGTTTTGAAAGGTTTTTGTTATGGGTTCTGATGATCCTTTCTTGTATGCTGCACATTATAATTTTTAATTTTGTTTTATGCTTAAATTTGTTTTGTTGGTTGACTGCACCTGAATGGATCACTGTCAGTTTATCTCCAGTGAATCCTTGCACAGCTCAGTGGTTCAATGCACTGCACTCTGCCTTAATACCTGAACTGAAATCAACAAGAGAGCGTCCCTGATAAAAACAAAACTCCAATGGAGTTTTGTGGCTTAAGAATCAATGTTTTATTTAATGGAACGTTTTGCCAATTTCTGATCAATCCCAAACCATTCTGATTGGTGCTCACATGACCAAATCATATTTGAAGGCATGAAATGATTCATATTCACAAATGACTAAATCATCACAATACTTAATATCCATGAAAGTGCAACCCAAACTCATGATTGTTTGAATTCCCTTGGTACATAGTTTTTGAAATTGCAGGATTAGCGTGGATGCAGATAAAGAAAGCTCCCTGATGTTGTGAAGTGAGACTCTAAAGTCTAAAGTCTAAAGTCTAAGGTATTTTCTTTGAAGTTATTCCTCTGACCATGAAAAAAAAAAAAAACTTGCTACAGTCATTACTCATTAGTTACAGTGCCGATGGAAAGTCTACACCCCCTTTCAAATTTTTCACCTTTTGTTACCTTGTAGCCTGGAATGAAATTACATTAAATCAGACTTTTTCCACCTTTATTTACACATCGCAACAGTAGAGGATAAATGGGGCTTCTGGGACACCCATTCAAATGAATGGGGAAAAAGGGAAAAACTTTCTGACTCAAGCCCCAAAAGCTCAAAATAGGAGACTGATTTTCTCCCCACCTATCCCCTTCCCTCCCATTCAAGCAAATGTAAAATCGAGACTCATTTCCTCCCCCTTCCATACAAGCAAATGAAAAATTGAGGCTATGAAAGATTGAGACTTACTGATTAAAGCACTTCTTCCCTTTCATATTTTCATTCCACTCAAAGTGTGAACCAACGAATATTTGCCCATGTTCTACTTCAGGGAATAACTTAATTTTCTTATAACATTCATTTCCATCGAGTATATTCACAAAGAAAAACTTGGAACTTGGTTCTTGGTATAAGTGTCTTTGTTGAGCAGAAATGATATGATAAACTTCTCTTAATGCTTTTATTTTTAATGGTCTACAAGTTTTTTTTTCTCAAAACCATTCAAAGCAAGCAGTTTCATTTTCAGGTTAAAATGAGTCAGACTGCTTGAGAACCAAGTTCCCTTGCCTGAAGCAAAAATGCAACTCATTTCCTATGTGAGACACACCCTGAAAAACCCATTGTTGTGTAATCTCCCATGATGTCATCAACAGGAGGCTATTTATTTCCAAAGCGAACTTCATTCTTATTTAGTGTTATTCAGAGAATTTTGAGTTTTATTCAGAGAATGGAGTATTTAGAAGAGAACTCTAACCTTGCAGATCAATTGTTTTCACAAGATGAGAGGTGAGATCCTTGAACCCATTCATTATTTGTTGTTTTACACAGAATTAAATCACTATACAACCAATAATTATTGTATGTCTTTTTCTAACAGGTTGTCCACAATAAAAAATTGTTGATAACTGATCTGGAACAGGAGGCCTTTGAATTACATGACGAGTGGCTAAAAATGAATGACTTCCTTGAAGACATTCGATGATTCAGAAGAGAATTGAATGACATTTTTGTTGGCTGGAAAAAAATTCACATCCTCTGACCTTGGATGAGTTGAGTCAAAGGTGAGAAATTATCCCTCTGTCTGTGTGTCTTTATGTCTTTGTCTCTCGCCCTCTGTCTTTATCCGTGTGTGTGTGTTTGTGTGTGTGTTAGGGAGCCCCATGATTAAAAAAAAAAAATTGCATTAAACTACTACCTCCCCTCAGTTTGTTGCAGTTCTGAATTAGACCACTCATACAAAATTTGGTTGAAATCAATTATTATCTAGGGGGTCCACGAGCCAATCAAAATTGTATCACAAGTTTATTATTTTATGCAAAAGGCAGCTATATTTATACAATGAGTTACTCTGAAAAATAATAGCTCCTGTATAATCATTCTGCATATTTGCCCAATTTTAGGTTACATTTAATCATTTCACTGTTCATGTCTACAAAATTAAGCATGAGGCAGCTATTTGATAGATATTGACATAATTAAAAAATAGCTGCCTTATGTTTTATTAAATACATTGGAGCTTATATTATAAATTGACTACCATTTCTATATTTGAGTCATAGAAACCGAACAAAAGGCAGTGCTAGTCAAAAAATGACTTTATTTTTTAAATTTTGAGAGAACCAGTAACATGTATTAAAGTGCTTCAATAATGAACGAATTGAAAATCCACAGTTTGAATCTTGGAACGTCATATTGCAGTAGTTCAGTTCATATCAAAGGTGCCAAATTTCACAACACACAGAGTCTTATGCTAATTGTCATTTGTAGATTTCCGCTTGCGCAGGACAAGTACCTTGTCACTAGATCCGAATGATGTGGTACGATCTGTCTTCATTGATTGAAGAAATTGAAGATCTTCTTGATTTTTTTTTATCAACTTCTCAGCATTTGGTGGCCATAATTGAAATGTCTTATAAAGTTCAGTGTCCATTTGTTTGAGCTTAGCAAGAGTAGCCGGTGCTGTTCTGCGTGCAATTGGTATGGCCCTGATTTTTGCATTTTTATCAAACAGTTTTATTATCTTCTGACAAGCCTTGATCTCAGAAATCACTGGAATGTTTGCTTTTCCATAAGATGGAAGAACTTTGGCAAGAACATTTTTTGCAGCTTCTGTTCGAGTTCAGGATTCTGAGACTCCCTTCTGAAGGTGATGCATCAAACAACGTAGTACTTGGCGACATGTTGATAGACGTGAACCTGTGATTTCTGCATCTGAAGCTGTAATTTCACTTCCAAGACCAAAGATTTCAGTTGTTTTACATGTCACCTTTGCAGCAGATGTAGGTGTGCTAGATCGTTCTGATGGTGGAGTTGATGGTGCTTGACTTCCAGTTGATTATTCACCCATTTTCAGCTGTGTAAAACTTTATTTCACAATCGGCAAATAAAAACGAGAAAGGTCACAAGATGCAAAAAGCAGGGATAATCAGATAATCAATATCGTGCCTCATGCACACTTCATCAACCCTATTGATAGGTTTGCTCCACGGTTTAGGATTGTCAGCCTCATCTAATCTTTTATTCAAGTTTGTTCCTGGACCACAAAAAGAATACCCTGGAAGATGTAATTCCCCTGGTATTCCGGTTGTTGTAAATTTACTTCCTGATAAAAACTTTTGTATATCTCTCCCTCATTTGTGTTTGGTGATGAATTCACTCTTTTTTGAGCCACACACCGAACATGTACCTTTTTTTATAACCCTATTATTTTTACTTTTAACATACGAGATATTTTTACTCTGTTTTCTTTTTACATTTTAGACAATAACTCATTTATTTATGTGAAAAATTCCTACGGAGTGCGAAAACATTTTTAGTTTCCAACATGCACATTTGAATCTTAATTTTTAAAATATAAAGAATCCTTAGAAATGTCTTCACTCTCTCCTCCATTTATTTAAGAAAAAAAATGTAAAACTATAATCAGTCAATTACACCAACATCATCAATAATATAATCTTTTCCTTCTTTCTCTTCTTCATCTCCACTTTCTCATTTAAATCTTCTCCCTGAAATCGATGTTAATAGCCTTAACGCATATATTTCTAATAGACTTGCCAATTCTTTGTTTTCCTTCTTGGTGCGTTGAGATTTATTTACTTTCTGTAATACCTTTGATCGTTTTATAATCTCACTGGTTTCCATATTTTTATAGTTATTTATTCTCTCTCTTTCCTCCCTCTCCCTCTCCTCCTCCTCTCTTGTCTCAGTTTCTTCAACTCCTTCCTCATCCCTTACTATCCTTGAACCACTTTCACCACATAGAATATCATACACTAGCAGGGATACCCGTGCTCCGCACAGGAATCCCGTGGATGACGGCGGGTCTGAAGGAGTATATGTCACAGTTAATTGTAAAATTGTAGAGGCTGCCACCATTATTATTTTTTTTCATCACCACTATATTATATTTTCCCCGCCATGTTTTATATGCAGAAGACTTGAGTTCAAAAATGTTAAGATTTATTTCCGCATCAGATAAAAAACCATAATTCCTCAACAATGTGAGGCTGGTTTCATGTCATCATTTGCGACTTAATTCTCATTCTCAAGCAATTTCCTTTGGTCCCATGTCAATCGGCTGAACTTGAAAAATTAACGTTACGCAATCAGGTGATGACGTCATAATTCGGAAACCGGGAAGTCGGAAGTCATTGTCTTCAATTGACTGTAGCATCTCTTATCTTACCTTATCTCTCTTATCTGAAGTTCAGGTTTAATTTCAAGATAATCCATTATTTTACTTATACAATATATTGTGTTGATATTTCCCTGAAAATGACAATCGTTAATAATATAAATCATCAATCCACGAAACATGGTCGTCATTTGTTGAGTCTCTTCTCTTGTAAGAAAACGTGTATTATCACCCTCACACTTTACATTCATTTCTCAAATCAATCTTGAAAGTAATTCATTTTTGGTGTAAATCTCAAATAATTATATTCCCCTTTATATTTGATATTCATTAATTCGAAGATAATCACAGAATATGCATTGTTTATAGGCTGACTCTGTGTTTAATCCCCGTCTTTCACACGCAGGACAATTCTCAAATTTGTCATGTGGAGAATCAGGAAATTCAAGAGGCTCAAAATCTAGTAAACTATTCATATTTATAAAGTAAAACTTTACTTCAAATAAAATTCATATTCGGTACTTTCATTTGTGGTTTCACAATCATCTATAAAACTACTTTCATAACTATCATTTAAACACAAACTCTCGGTATCATAACCATCTTCTGTTCCAACAGAGATAATATCATCACTCTCATAATCTTCAAAATCTTCAGTTGAATAATGACTAGTATTTAATTAGTAGAAAAAAAACAATACCATCTCTATACTTTTTTTTTCATTAACAGATTCAACAACTACATTTTTTATGTTGAAGGTAATTTTCAAATGGTTCGTAACTTCTATTAAACGAAATGTCATTTCACCTGATATATTAACATCCTCTATTTAATCAGGATTTACATCTTTAGGGTTGTTGAAAAAAATACAAATTTCTCCTTGCATGTTAAAGATGGTCTTCTCTTTTCTTTAAAAGCTTCATCCATGAGGTTTTTCTTTTTTGATACATTTTTGTGTTTCATTGCTTTTTCTACTTTTGAATATACTGCCAGAAGGAGAGGAGAAACTTTTGTTAGAGCTACTTTAATTGATGTTCTTCCAGATATACTAAAAGCCCTTCCACTGAAAGAAATTGAAGAACTCATATTATTCACCATAATTGTTTTTATCCAATAGTTGTTATATTTATCTTTATTCAATTTTACATCCTTGACATATTTCTCAGTATCTTTTACAAATGAAGATGTTCATTGAAACTAGTCTTTTGTGTCTCGATACATTGTATTTATTAAGTGAAAAAAGTTGGAGGACAAAATGGTTTTAAGCACAGATTCACCTATAAATTAAACGGAGTTTTCATCAAGAAAATTTTATTTTCAGCAAAGTTTTGTGATATAAATATGGTGAATACAACGTACTGCGATGTTTGTAATCATCTATCTATAATTCAAGCAATCTCTGTGTGTCTGTCTGTATGTGACCGCTGTTTCTCGACAACCACTGGTCCAATCTAATTGAAACTTGCCAGGTATATTGCTGGGGACCTGAGTATGTGCCTTTTCAAGGTTTGATATTAATCAGACAAGTAGTTCCCAAGTTATGGCCATTTATTTACCAAACCAATGACAGGACACGGTGCTATGACATCACAATTGAAGTCGCAATTCTTCTTTTTTTTTTGCATGTTCGGGCATGTACTAGTGAATATAAATGTTATAAAAAACACCTTCAAACCAACAAACACACATTCAATCTTTTCAGACTAATAGCTCCACTTGATCAAGAAACAAAACATTGTGATAGATGCGATAATGATATTCTTTAAAAATAATAATAATAAACACCTTCAATCATGCAAGCACAAGAACAATGAAGAAAGGGAAGGTGCCACTAAATTCTCCATTGAAAACACTAATGGGGCATTTAAAGGACATAGAAACAAGATCGTTTCACTTTCAAGACCCTGGACCATCTTCAATCATTGAAGCTGTTGATATGCTTAAACAAAGTATTGAAACAATAATTAAAAACACATTAAGTGAAATGAAAACTTTTAAGTTTTATATGGGAGTAAAATTGAATATGGTAAGAGAAGTTGATGAAACTACTCCCTATATGAAGACAAACCCTCACTTTATCTCATTATTTCAAGATTTTGTAAGATGTGATGTTTACGATGAATTCCGGAGACAAGAACAAGATGTTGATAACACTGTAGTAGGTAGTGGATTTGCTCTTACAAAAATAATCTTTTTAGATATACACATCTTAAAATCAGATACTCTTCAAGCTTCTTCTTATATTGATTTACCAAAGAGATAAAACTTAAGAAAGCGGTTGTTAATATTCAAAACGAAGATAATAAATGTTTTCTATGGTCTGTTCTTGCTCACTTACATCCTCCACAATAGAAACCTGAAAGAGTTGAACATTATAAGAAATACGAGAATACATTAAATGTTAAAGATTTAAAGATTTCAATGTCATTGAGATATTCCTAAATTTGAGAAAATGAATAATCTATCTGTTAATGCATATGGATTCACGGATACAAAGTTCAGATATTAAAATTTTCAAACAACTATAAAAATGATGAAACGCACATTGACCTTCTCTACTTTACTTCAAAGGAAAAATCATATTCTGCTGTCATCAAAAATTTATCAAGATTAACCAAATTACAACTATACAAGAGAAAATGTAAAACATATCCTTGAAAGAGATGTCTCAACTCCTTTCATACAAAAGAACGATTAAATAAACATTCGAAATATTGCAGCAATCATAAATCAACCATAATTAATTTACCAAAAGCAGGTTCAAACATATCATTCAAAGATTTTAACAAATCTATAAAACATCCGTTTGTGATAAATGCTGATTTTGAAAGTATCCTTGAAAAGATAGATACTGTTTTTCCAAGTCCAAATAAATCGTACACAAATAAATATCAAAAACATACTCCTTGTGGGTTTCTGTTATTATATCAAATCATCTGTTGGTGATGAATACAACAAGTTGGAACTTTATAGAGGAGAAGTTGCCTCAGAGGAGTTTGTAAGACGATTGGAAAAAGACTGTATAAGACTAAGAGAAATAATGGTTAAAACCTATAAACCAATGTCATTAACAAAGGGAGAGAAAAAGGAATTCAGAAAGAACAGTATCTGTCATATTTGTGAGGAGAAAATTGAGGGAGAGGTCAAAGTTCAGGATCATTGTCATCTTACTGGAAAATATGGAGGTCCAGCTCATTCCTGTTGTAATCTTAATTACAAGCCCCCAAACTTTATTCCTGTCTTGCTTAACAACAATGCTCACTATGACACACATCTATTTATAAATGAACTTTCAAAGACATCTGGAGATATTTCTGCCATTCCTAACACAGATCAAAAATACATCTCATTCACAAAAACAATTCATACATCCCCCATAACCCATATCAAATTTCTTGACACATACAAGTTTATGGCAAGTCCATTATCTAACTTGGCATCAAATATTAAAAACTTACCAAATCTTAAATCACATTTCTCAAATCAAGAAGAGATTGATCTCTTATCACAAAAGGGAATATATCCATATGACTACATGGATTCATTTGAGAAGTTTAAAGAAACACTTGAGAAGTTGCTACATCTTGGAAACAGTTAAATAAAACTCATATTTCCGATAGAGATTATACACAAGCTAAACAGGTTTGGGAGAAGTTTAATACAAAGAATCTTGGAGAATATCATGATTTGTATCTTAAGACTGATGTATTGTTATTGGCTGATGTGTTTGAAATTTTTAGAACAATCTGTCATAATAGAAATTCTTATGGATTAGACCCTGCTCACGATTACACAGCCCCAGGTTTGGCTTGAAATTCTTTGTTAAAAGTGATAAAACAGAATTTGGAATTAATCAGTGATATAGCTCTGCTTTTAATGATAGAGAAGGCTAAAAGAGGAGGAATATCTCAAGTATGTTCGAAGAGATATGCTAAAGCAAATACCAAATATCTTCCTGATTATAATAAGAATGAGGACAACTCTTACCTGATGTATTATGATTCTAACAATTTGTATGGGTGGGCTATGTCTCAATCTTTACCTTATGGAAAACTTAAATGGGTTAAAGAAAAACATTATGAAAAAGTTTTAAAAGACATTGTTGTCTCCTCTCAAAAATAATTGGATGAATTGAAGAATAACTTGGATATTATTTTGAGGTCGATTTAAAATATCCAGACGAACCTCATCACAAACATAAAGACCTCCCTCATGCCCCTGATAAAGAAAGTCCAAAAAAGAATGGCGAAGTGATTACCAACAGTCATTTAATATTAAAGGTAAATCTCCAGAAAAACTACTTGCTACAATAAATGACAAAGAAAGTTATGTTTTGCATCAAAGGAACTTGAGACAATATTTATCTGCTGGGTTGAGTGTGAGGAAAATTCATTGGATTTTGAAATTTAAACAGTCATTGATTTAAGAAGTACATTGATTTTAATACAAAAAGGAGAACAGAAGCAAAAACAGATTTTGAGAAGGACTTTTATAAATTAATGAATAATGCTGTATTTGGAAAGACTATGGAAAATGTTAGGAATCGACAAAACATAAGACTTGCTGCATCTTGGAAACAGGCTTCAAAGTTAATTAATGGACCAAGTTTTGAACTCACGGAGGTGTTTTCAGAGAACTTTTGTGCTACTCATTTGAAAAAAAGAGAGTGTTGAAATGGATAAACCTATTTATATAGGAACATCAATTCTTGACTTGTCAAAGTCGTTAATGTATGACTATTACTATAATAATTTAAAATCAAAGTACAAGAATCAATGAGAATTGAATCAATAGTCTCCCTTATGGTTATCATAATGGAACAATGGAAAAACAATTTACTACAATCTCAAAATGATTTGTGGCTCAGGAGGTGGTCAAACAAGAGCATTTAGAGAAGTTTATCATTTCATTTCTGCTCAACAAAGACACGTGTACCAAGAACCAAGTTCGAAGTTATTATTTGTGAATACACTTGATGGAAATGAATGTTATAAGATAATTCAGTTATTCTCTGAAGTAGAACATGGGCAAATATTCGTTGGTTCGCTCTTTGAGTGGAATGAAAATATGAAAGGGAAGAAGTGCTTTTATCAGTGAGTCTCAATTTTTCATTTGCTTGTATGGGAGGGGAGGAAATTATTCTCAATTTTACATTTGCTGGTATGGGAGGGAAGGGGATAGGTGGGGAGAAAATCAGTCTCCTATTTTGAGCTTTTGGGGCTTGAGTCAGAAAGTTTTTCCCTTTTTCCCCATTCATTTGAATGGGTGTCCCAGAAGCCCCATTTATCATCTACTCGTAACCCACAACTTCCAAGTGAAAAACAAATAATTCAAATTTCGGAATATTAATTAAAAATACACGAGAATATCTTGGTTGGATGAGTGTCCACCCTCTTTAAAATAACAATTGTAAATTCGCTCAGGTGTAACCAATCACCTTCAAAATCACACAAGTTAATTGGCCTCAACCTGTGTTAAATTGTAGTGATTCTGATTATTTCAGAATAAAATCAGCTGTTCCTGTAGGTTTCCTCCACTGAGTGGTGCATTTCACAGCAAAGACTCAACCATGAGAACCAAGGAGCTTTCTAGAGTGTACCAGGTGCGGTACAAGAAGCACGCGGGCCACCATCTACTCCGCTTTATTGCGCGACCAGAAGCACACTCTTCCCACCCCTGGCGGGTGAGGCATGATATACGAAAACCCAATCACGTGACACAGCACACTCCTCCCCTCGTAAAATGACCCGTCACATAATGAACGGATAATCACAACATGACCATCGGAAACCCATCAACACTCATAATCCTCCAAGTACCGCGGCCGCACCCTGACCCGCCTCGGACGGGCAGCGCCACCAGACAGCCCAGGCTCAGATGCCTCCCGGCTCGGTCGAGGTGACACCCTCGCCGGACTCGCACTTTCCGCAACACCAGCTACCCCCGACCGCCCAGCCTGCTCGACGTCCCCGGGTAGGACGGCATCAGGCGAAGCCCCCCTCGGCGCCGGCCCAGCCAGCCCCGGCGATACAACGTCAGGTGCCGGCGACACGACCGGTGGGGGTCCCGCATCGTTCGGCTCGGGGAGGTGTGGGGGGGGGGTGAGGCTGAACAGCGATCATGCATCTGGTCCACGTGCCGCTTCCACACATCCCCACCATCAGTCCGCACCATGCAATTCGCCGGCCCCAGCACCACAGAGACCACCGCCGGCACCCATTTGGAACCGTGGAAATAATCGCGCACCATTACCCGCTGCCCCACCTCGAAGCTGCGCAGCCGCGTCGGACGCGACATCGCCCCACTCCCCGACCCTCCAGGTCGTAGCAAATCCTGCCTGGACCGCAAAGCCCGTCCATAGAGACGAATGGCAGGCGAATCACCCGTGACAGGATGGACTGCGTTCCTGTAATGGAGCAAAAAGACATCGACCACCGTCTGCACAGGTGCAACACCCCCCCTGCGCAAAGCCCGCTTCAACATCTTGACAAACGACTCAGCTTGGCCATTCGTCTCAGGATGATATGGTGCGGACCTTAGATGTCGAATACCATTCTGGCGCATAAACTCATCAAATACACCCGCGATGAACTGTGGACCATTATCAGAGACCAGGATCTCCGGCAACCCTTTATTAGCAAAGATCGTCCGCAGCTTCTCTACTGTAATGTTTGCTGAAGTACGCTGCATTACTACAACCTCCGGCCATTTAGAGAATGCATCAATCACAATCAAAAACATCTTGCCATTAACCGGTCCCGCAAAATCTACATGGACCCTCTGCCAAGCTCGGTCTGGCACAGGCCAGAGACCCGAAGCTCGACGCGGGTTATCAGCATCTGTCTGACACGTGGCGCAACGCTTAACCAACTGCTCAATGTCTTTGTCCAACCCCGGCCACCACAACAGGCTACGAGCAAGACTCTTGGTCTTCACGATGCCAAGGTGACTGACATGCAGTTCTTCCAAACACCGCTGCCTGAACCGCGGTGGAATCACGGTCCTCATTCCCCACATTACGCACCGTTGGACCAACGACAGCTCCGCTGCGCGTGACGTGAAAGGTTGAAATGCCGGTGTCGAAGGCAGATCGCTCCAATTCCCCGTAGAAATCGCCTGGACGACACGGGCAAGCACCGGATCACGAGCCGATTCCACCGCGACCTGCCTGGCCGTGACCGACCCGCTTTGGACCTGGTCCAGCGCGAACACATCGACCCGGTCGCCCAACTCAGACGCAGCTGGACCCTCTGCACACGGCAAGCGTGAGAGCCCGTCGCAGTTAGCATGCTTCTCGGTGCTTCGGAACTGAATATCATAATCGTAAGCACCCAGAAACAGACACCACCGCTGTATTCGCACGGCTGCTACCACCGGCACCCCGCATTCGGGTCTCAGGATGAATTGAAGCGGTTTGTGATCCGTCTGTAAAGTGAAATGCCGCCCCAGCAGATATTGATGAAACCTCCGCACACCCCAGACGAGGCTGAGAGCCTCACGCTCAATCTGGGCATATCCGCGCTCCGCTGTGGACAGGGTCCGGGATGCAAAACAAGCAGGCCGCTCGGAACCATCGTCCATCCTGTGGGAGAGCACTGCCCCGATGCCATATGCAGAGCTGTCGCATGCCAATAGGAGCGGACGTGCAGGCTCGTAGTGCACGAGGACCGTATCCTCTGTGAGCAGCCGCTTGACGCGGTCGAACGACGCCTGGTGTGCAGGCCCCCAAGCCCAGCGCTCGTCCTACTTGAGCAACCGCGTTAACGGCGCAAGTTGTGAGCTGAGCCCGCGCACGAACCTTTGGTAATACTGGGCCATGCCAATGAACGAGCGCAGCTGCGTCTTGGCGCGAGGCGGTGGCATACGTTGAATCGCCTCCACCTTCCGAGGACCTTTCAACAGCCTCTCCGGCGTGATGATGTGCCCGAGGTATTCCAAGCGCTGCTTGAAGAACGCGCACTTGTCCCTGTTTAAGCACAGGCCGCACGCTTCTAGCTTTGTCAGCACTCGGGCAATGTTCGCAAGATGCTCGTCCGCCGTTTTCCCCGCAATGAGCACATCGTCCAGGTAGGTCTGAGCGGGCAGGCCAATGCAAACCTGATCCATAGCTTTCTGCCACAAAGCTGGGGCCGAAGCAATCCCAAAACAGAGTCGGGTATATCGATAGAGTCCTTGACACGTGTTGATTGTTAAAAGCTCGCTACTCCCGGGATCCATCGGCAGGTGAAAATATGCATCACGCAGGTCTAGCTTCGTGAAGTATTGACTCCCCGCCAATCGCGCATATATCTCATCGATTGACGGCAGTGGATATTGCTCCACGCTGAGCCCCGGGTTAACCGTGGATTTGAAGTCCCCGCACAATCGGACGTCTCCATTCCGTTTCAGCACCGTGACAACCGGGGTGGCCCAATCCGAGCACGACACCCGTTCGATCACTCCACAGGCCTCCAGCCTATCCAGTTCACCCTTGACCTTGTCCCGCAGGGCATACGGCACCGGACGCGGTTTACAAAACCGAGGAACCACCCCCTCCTTCAAGAAGAGTTTCGCCTCCATGCCCTTGAGTTTTCCAAGGTCGTCGCTAAACAACCCTTGATGTCTTTGAAGAATCTCCTCCAACTGATCCTCCCACTGGCTCAGCACGGGTTGCACAAGGTGAATTGCGGCCCAGTCTAGCCTGATGCGGGTCATCCAATCTCGGCCGAGGAGAGACGGCCCCCTCCCCCGTACGACGTACACCCGAAGCGTGGCGACCTGGCCTTGGTACCGCACAGACACGTCTGCCATCCCGACTGGCGTTATCTTCTCGCGGGTGTATGTGAACAGCGTGAGGTTTGACCTGATAAGCTTCAAGCCGTTGAGTCTACGCGCGGTCTGTTCGCCGATGAGCGACACCGCTGCTCCCGTATCGACCTGGAACGTGATCGGCGTTTCGTTCACTTCGACTTCCACCGTCATCGGGCGCGCCGTCGCCGGGCCAATTGAAAACAGGCCCAACAACGGCCGCTGGTTCCGCCCCGAGTCGCGTCGCACATCGCCGTCCATGACCTTAACGGTGGCCGTCGCCCCACGGCACACACGCGCCAAATGACCCACCTTGTGACAATTCAAACACACATTGCCTTTACACGGGCATGCACGGCGCAGGTGTCGACCTCCACATCCCAAGCATGTCCGCGGGGTCACCCCGCCGCACGTGCGGCCGCGTGGCGACGTCCGACCCGCATCAAAGTTCGTGCGCACGTCCCGGGGTGCTCGCGACCCCGCGTGGCCGGTGATGGCTCGAACATCCCCGCGAGTCTGCTCGACCGCTGTAGCTGTGCTGACCGCTGAGTCGAATGTAATGGCTTCATCCTTCAGCCGTAAAACCGCTGAAACCATTTTCGCATCTTGTAAACCAGCAATAAAACGATCTCTGAGCTGAGCTGGCCGCTCCCCCGCCGTGAACTTGCAGGCCACGGAAGCACGCTTAATCCGCGCCACGAACTCAGCGACGCGTTCCTCTGCCCCTTTCGAGAGGCGATCGAACTGGAATCGAGCGAGCTGCAATGACTTCTCCGGCGCCATGTGTGCTTTCATTTTCTCCACAATGTCCCGAAACGCCAGCCCGTCATCCCGGGGCCTGTTCGGTGCCACTAAATCACCCAGCAGCCGATAATGCTCCGGCGAAAGCAAAGCGAGCAAGATCGACTTCTGCTTGCTCTCGTCGACCACATCGTTCGCGTGGAAATAGCATTCCAATTGCTCCGAAAACAATTCGAAGTCGTCCCCGTCGAAAACGGGCATAAGTCCATATTCCACCATCCTCGTCAGCCAACTAGAGTGTACGAGGTGCAGTGGGACGCAAGAAGCACGCGGGCCACCATCTACTCCGCTTTATTGCGCGACCAGAAGCACACTCTTCCCACCCCTGGCGGGCGAGGCATGATATACGAAAACCCAATCATGTGACACAGCACACTTTCAAAATACAGTACCTCTGAGATAAAGTTGTGGAAAGGCACAGATTAGGGGATGGATATTAAATATTTCAAAAGCCTTGAATATTTCTTGGAACACAGTGAAGATAATCATTAAAATTGGAAAGTGTATGGTAAAACCAAGAGCATGCCCTGATCAGGCCGTCCCTCCAAACAAGAAAGGAGACTGATCGGAGGCACCAAGAGGCCAATTGCAACTTTGAAAGAGCTACATACCTTTACGGTAAGGACTGGTCACTGTGTGCATGTGACAACAATATTCCAACACTGCACAATTGGGTGGCAAGAAGGAAGTCATTACTCATAAAAGCCCACGTTGAGTCCCATTTGAGGAATGCAAAAAACTCCAGAGATTCTGAAGCCATGTGGCAAAAAGTTTTTGGTCTGACGAAACCAAGATGGAACTTTTTGGTCTAAATGTAAAACGTTATGTTTGGCACAAACACAACACAGCACATCACCCAAAGAACACTATCCCTTCTGTGAAGTATGGTGGTGGCAGCATCATGTTATGGTAATGTTTCTCATCAGCAGGGACTGGAGCACTTGTCAGATTAGAAGGGAAAATGGATGGAGCATAATACAGAAACATTCTCGAGGGAAACCTTCTGCCCTCTGCAGGAAAGTTGAAATCGGGACGGAAGTCCACCTTTCAGCATGACAACGACCCGAAGCACATGGCCAAAGCTACACTCGAGTGGCTAAGGAACAAAAAGATCAATGTCCTTGAGTGGCCCAGTCAGAGCCCCAACCTGAATCCAATCGAAAATCTGTGGCATGACTTTAAGATTGCTGTTCATCAATGCTCCCCACACAACTTGACTAAGCTTGAACAATTTTGTACAGAAGAATGGGTAAATATTACCCAATCAGGTGCGTGGAGTTGGTGGAGACCTATCCCAACAAACTCAATGCTGTAATTGCTGTCAAAGGTGTTTCCACCAAGTATTAATTCAGCGGGATGGACACTTATCCAACCAAGATATTCTAGTTTGGTAGTTTTTAATAAACTTTCTGAAATTTGTAGAATTTGTTTTTCACTTGGAAGTTGTGGGCTATGATGTGTAAATAAAGGTGAAGAAAGTCTGATTTAATGAAATATATTTCCAGGCTATAAAGCAACAAAAGGTGAAAATTTTGAAAGGGAGTGTAGACTTTCTATGATCACTGTATATGTAGTTTTGAGCAAGTGTCTTCACAACAGTGGGTGAGCTTCCTGATGCCATTAGAACTAGAAAACCTAAAACAGGCCAACAGGCCATATTCTTTCTCGGACTGGGTAGAGTGCATACCTTGCCAAGCTGAACAGTTTACATTTTGTATCCCACTGATGGGCCGAATCGGCATCCAACCTTAATCAAAACCTAATCAGCTTGTTCTTATCACCTCCCCAACTCATCCACCAAGTTTTGTCATAACCCCTTCCAAATCTTTTTGAGATTTTGTGCTGTATATCGTTTTTGGCCCCTCTCTCAATTATGAAGAATGACTTAAAAAAAAAATTAAAAAATAAAACCCCTCATATTCAGATCTGGATCTTCACAAATAGCGAACCAATTCTTCATTGTCACACACCCAAGTCCACCAAGTTTCATCCGAATCCATCCATAGCCTTTTGAGATATCGTGCGATACATCGTTTTTGGCCCTCTATCTCTCAAATGTGAAGAATCCCTTTTAAAATTCTAGCATCTGGGTCCAGATCCGGATCTTCACCAAAATCTAATCAGTTCATCCTTGTCACACACTGAAGCTGTCCACAATTTCATCCAGATCCGTCGACAACTTTTTTGAGATATCCTGGACAAAGACAAACAGACAAACAGGGGTGAAAACATAACCTTCATCCATCTTCGGTAGCAGAGATAAAAAGAAAAACAATCCCCCCACCCCCTTTCCCTCCGTGTTATTGTGGAGTTATATGCACAGTGTTTATCATCATATTTGCCTGAAACTTGTTTAATATCCAAGAGTTTGCTGAAAACTATGAATGAAGAGGCCTAAAATAAGAATTCAATCTCGACCTGCCTGCCCAGGACAAAAGCACAACAGACAAAGCCAAATCAGAAGTTTAATTAAGCAGGCTGGATTTTGGGCATTGCAGCTATTACTTAACAACCAATCAATGGTAACCCTTAAATCGCAGATCATTTGAACCATTTACATCTACATCATTAGCTTATGCTGATTATGATAATTATGGAATAAAAATCTGTGCAAAGACAGAGCTCTGTCACTAAACAACTATGCACCATGCTCACATCCTCTGGCCTCATCAGCAGCACTAGGAAGATGTCCATATTTTGCCACTTGTATGCCTGATCCTCATGAACTATCCCTCTTCTGTGCCCTCTTCAGAGCAGCTTTACCAGTTTTGTGATTTATAGATGTTTCAAGGCCAGGCAACTCGCCCGGGCACTGAATCAGAGACTTTTCAGCAAGGCAGCCAGGGAGATTTAGAGTTTCCCGAGCAGCCATCACTTTGGAGACCGTGACTGACCGGCTAGCTCAGATGGCCATTCATCTTCATTCTCGAACTAAATTCAGACAATGATGAGGGGCATTGGAGATGAGGATTACTGTCGGAATTGAAAGGGGCTTCTTTACAAGCAATGCCAAACATGACTGTGCCTGTAATCTGTTTTCTGTCAATATTGCGTATACTCTGGGCTAGACGAAGTAGACACAAAACTTCTTGGTAGAAACAGATCAGTTCCAGAAAATTAAAGACTGCTTTTCAGTTTGAACATTTGCACAGAACTTTTCAACACACATATCGCATATATGGGCATTAAAGGCAATTGCAATTAATGACAGTCAATGGAAACACAGCAAGAAGCTTTTCACTCACCATTGTCACTATAATCAATCGTATTCATCGACAGAATGCATACAATATGTCGACTTGAGAAAAAAGTGACTGTGTACTCCTTGATGCAAAATGCAGCCAATGCAATAATGGAGCTCGATGAGTCATTTTTGACTTCCATGTTGAGAATCCCGAGCACATTATTCAGCCATTATGAAAAAGTGCAATCACTTCAATGTCCCTTGATCACTGATATCACTTCAATATCCCTTGATCGCCAATACTACTTCAATATCCCTTGATCGCTGATATCACTTCAATATCCTTAGATTGCCAGTATCACTTCAATGTACCTGGATCACCAATATCAATTCATTATCCCATGTTCACCAATATCTATTCAATATCCCTGGATCACCAATACAACTTCAATATCCCATGATCACCAATATCGATTCAATATCCCATGTTCACTGATAGATTCAATATCCCTGGATCACCAATATCACTTCAATATCCCTTGATTGCCAATATCAATTTAATATCCTTTGATCACCAAAATCAATTCAATATCCCATGTTCACTGATATCTATTCAATACCCCATGGATCGCCAATATCACTTCAATATTCCTTGATCACCAATATCTATTCAATATCCCATGTTCAATGATATCTATTCAATATCCCTTGATCACCAATATCTATTCAATATCCCATGTTCAATGATATCTATTCAATATCCTTAGATCGCCAATATCGATTCAATATCCCTGGATTATCAATATCAATTCAATATCCTTAGATCGCCAATATCGATTCAATATCCCATGTTCACCAATATCTTTTCAATATCCTTGGATGGTCAGTGATATTTCAATGTCCTTAGATCACCGATATCTATTCAATATCCCCGGATCGCCAATATCACTTCAATATCCCTGGATTGCGAATATCACTTCAATATCTCTTGATCGCCAATATCTATTCAATATCCCATGATCGCCAATATCACTTCAATATCCCTTGATCGCCAATATCTAATCAATATCCTTGGATGGTCAGTGATATTTCAATGTGCTTCGATCACCGATATCTATCAAATATCTTTAGATCGCCGATATCAATTCAATGTCCTCAGATCACTTATAGCAATTCAATGTCCCTGGATTGCTGAATATCAATTAAATATTTCTGGATCTCGACAATCTTTCAAGATTGAAACAAAATCCAAAATAAAATGCTATCTGAGAAAAATTAGGAACAAATGCAAATGCAATTTTAATAGTGTAATGACGCATTAAAAACAAACAGAAACAAAATATTGTCCACAGCAAGATGGCAGCAGTCTGAGTAAACCTACAGCATGTCCCTTGCATCTCCGAAAAAAAATGTCCCTTTATAGTTGTGCATTCTGCAAGGTTCCTGCTGCGCTTGTAATCCAGTGATTGTATGTTCTTATCCAGTTAATCCCGAATTTCCCTTGTGGAGAATGTTTTCACCACCTGGTGAGCTACAAACTGGTGCATCAACCCTTTTGAAATCAATCGGCCCAATGAGAGTTATACAGCTCACTGATGAAAATTCTAAGTTCGCACAAAGTTAAAAGATGCAGCATAAAACAAATATTTTTTCCAAATCAGAGATGGCTTATTCTATTTTAAATTGTGTTGTACAAATCGGCAGCGGGCAACATGGACAGCTAACATGGACATGGTCATGCAGGAAGTCATGAGACCGAGTTCAAGGTTTGGGTTTGTCTGTTTGGTGTTCCCATCTGAGCACTTTACTTGTGATGTTGGGACACCAGGTTCTAAACTGTGTTCATTTGTATTTTGTCGTTGCCTTTTATTTGTACTCAAATATTGTAATTTATGTAAAAGTTTATCGATATCTCCAAATGTACTTATTACCTCTGCCACCGGAGGTGGACGAAGGTTATGTTTTCACCCGTGTCTGTCTGTTTGTTTGTCTGTTTGTCTGTGAGTAGGATATCTCAAAACGTGGCAGGTGGTTTCGGGTGACACTTGGTGGACAGGTTGGGTGTGTGACAAAGAAGAATCGATTCGATTTTGGTGAAGATTCGGATCTGGATCTGAGAATTTTTTAAGTGATTCTTTACCATTGAGAGATGAGGCCAAAAACAATATGTAGCATGATATTTCAAAAAGTTGTGTGCAAGTTCGGTGTACGAGTTGGTTAGGTTACAGATTAGATTTTGGTTGAGGTATAGATCCCTATCAGTGGGATACAAAACGTAAACTGTTCAGCCAGGTGGAGGTATGCTTTCTACAGAGTGCCGTTCTAGTTCTGCATGTACATTTACAAGCTCCTCATTGAAGGTAAGGATTAGATATTGTTGGGATTAAAAAAAAAATGGTCAGGGTGACTTAATAAGGGTCAGAAGTCACAACTATAGAAAGGATGAAGTTGAGTTTTAAGCATCAAATGCAGGAAAAAGTAAAACTGGACCAAATCAAACAGATTCCATAGGAAAGAGAAACAAGATGTTATTGTAAAAGGATAGACCTTGGAACTCAAACATAAGTCAAGGAAATTGTAAGAAAATGCACAGGTAGCAACATTTGGATGTCAAAGTAAATACATCGTATGACAACAGGAAATAATAAAATAAATAAATAAGACACGTCCAAGGTGCGATAACATCTGGCTCGCTGAAAGGCGTGAAAGGGTCGGTTTTTTCTTTGTCCGTTTGTGCCATATTTCAGTGATGCCCTCATGACTCCACTCCATCATGTCACATCAGTGGTGAGGTTGGGCAATCAGGAGCTGTGGATTTATCACCATTTTCTCAAGCATACCCTTTTGTCTCTGTCCTAGGGTTTTGCAGAATTTCTTCACCAAGCTTGCTGAATTTTCACGGCTGTAGATTCCTACAGCTTTTCTCTTTTTCTCCTCTCCTGTCTGGTTTCTCTGCCAGCCAATTCTTATCTATTTCCTGATTGTTTCCCTGTTTCGCTTCATTGTGATTTTAGCTGTTCATTGTTATTTGAGGGTGACGGTTTCCAGCTTGGAAGTACAGTACTTTGTTCAGAAAATAAAAGCTATACTCACCGTCCAACAATGTGATCGCAAAGTGATTGCCAAGGGTAAGCCTCCCCTAGCTTACCTTTGGCAATCGCCCGTGACTTACCCTTGGCCCGCGATCCAATGATGGTCTTTTTTTTTTTGGGACCGTCATATGACCTTGACCTTCAACATTTAGGGATAGTGGGTGAATTAAGAAAATGCGTCTCCATCTACAATCTTTTCCTTGAACTCAACGTCATGAAAATCGCAGGAAAAATATTCAACTTATGATGAAAAGGTGTTTTATGCTAAATGGGTCACAATCTGAAAAAAGTAGGTCAATGACACAAATTAAACATCAGGTGCATAATTTTAATGCAGTCCTACTATTACGATGCGAGAACATCTTGGAAGGCCAGGCGGTCTTTGAGATTATGCGTTGGTGAAATTGAGCGATGACAAAAAAAGCATTAATTTTTTTTTCACACTGCCATTTGACCTTGATGATGTTCTTTTTTTTTGCAGACCACCATTTGACTTTGACGTTATTTTTTTTCAGACCACCATTTGATCTTGACCTCAAACATGGACGGGTATAGTGGTGTAAATTAGGCATACATGCCCCTTGCTCTAGGCTATCGAGTGAAAGCAATTTTGTTCTGATCAGACAAACCTCAGTCGAATTATGGTGAAAAATGTTTAAATGTCTTTAATTCGGTCATCACCTTAAAATTAGGTCAAGGTCAAACAAATCGTCAACCCCACATACTTTCTATTCACATTATTGATGCAAAATTTAATTCTGAAAGTCCCAGCGAGCTCTGAGATACAGCTCAGAAATTGGGAGTGAAGGAATTTTAAAAACCCTAAGTGGTGGTTTAGTACTCCTATTGTGATAAGAAACTATGGGGTCGCATTAAAAAAATGGGGGCATAATTGTAGAAAGAAGCCTTACAACAGCTTAAAGCCTTCCCCTATCCTTGAGGGGGAGGCTTACTTACAGATATAATGTTACAGACAAGTCCGACATGCATAAAATGAAGATCCAATGCATCAAAACCTGGCTGCTTTGTGGTTGTTAAAGTGTGAGACACCAAAAATTGTACGTAAAGAGCAAGGAGAGAAAGAGAAAGACTGAAGAAACAGAGAAAGAGAAAGAACACACGGTCTGTCAGGCTCCTGGGGTTGTCATCATAATCCGCTGAAGGATGTTCATGATGAAGATTCAATTCGACGCATGTCGAACTCACTGTGACTGAAAGACATGTCATGCACAGCTGCAGAAATGGACACTGAGTAGGAAGGAGATTAAACAGCAACGTCAACTGGAAGAAAGGTGTCAATGAAGTGTCGAAAGACGAACGCTTTATATTTCTAGCAAACTACAAAACGTTACAAAAGGAAAGGTTTTAAAGTGATTAAATAAAAGTGTGGCACCCTATTTAGTGACACCATTCCCAGTGCTCCGTGGGTGCGTGTGTGTGTGTGTGTGTGTGTGTGTGTGTGTGTGTGTGTGTGTGTGTGTGTGTGTGTGTGTGTGCGCGTGTGTGTGTGTGTGTGTAATCACCATTAATATGCATGTACAATCACAACCGTGCATGAGTGTACAGTATATGTATAATCACGATTCGTGTGTGTGTGTGTGTGTGTGTGTGTGTGTGTGTGTGTGTGTGTGTGTGTGTGTGTGTGTGTGTGTGTGTGTGTAATCACCATTAATATGCATGTACAATCACAACCGTGCATGAGTGTACAGTATATGTATAATCACGATTCATGTATGTGCGTGTGCGTGTGTGTGTGTGTGTGTGTGTGTGTGTGTGTGTGTGTGTGTGTGTGTGTGTGTGTGTGTGTGTGTGTGTGTGCGTGCGCGCGCGCATGTATGCACCGCCGTTATCAGTCGTGATCTCCACTCGTGAGTCTCAATGACTGAATAGAGCCTTCTCTGGTCCCGAAATATCTATCTTCACCCAAGCAAGGAACCATGACACATGGTCTAAGCTGTCTCCTTATCCGTGCTCCTCCATCCCCGACGTGGTGACGATGTAGATCCACACGACCTCCAGAGTACACCTGATCCTATGTGAGGACATCCCAACCCACTTTGACATGGCGACCCGCCGCCACCGGTCATCTCCACATGCTATCCCACTGAAGTTCGGTCTCGGTCTCTTCCTTCTCAGTGTCATCCTTCCTCAGTGTCATCGCATCCTTTCTCAGTGAGATGGACTCAGCAAAAACCAACAAGCAACGTCCCAAACACAGATCCATCGGCGCAACTCCGGGCATCACTTGCACGGCCCTCAAATCGGTTCTCACTCCTATCGAAGGAGGTGTGTGTGTGTGTGTGTGTGTGTGTGTGTGTGTGTGTGTGTGTGTGTGTGTGTGTGTGTGTGTGTGTGTGTGTGTGTGTCATTGATTGTTATCTCCATATGTGGGTTTCAGAAGGTGGAATGGAGTACTCCCAGGTCTCAAAGTATCCACCTCCGTGTGCGTGTGTGTAATATGTATAATCACGTCTAACACAACCTCACATAATCACGGATATAATCACGCAGGATATACGTGTACAATTATGACTCGTATGGGTGCATGTGAATGTGTGTGTCGTCTGCCGCCACCAGTCGTCATAGCCACACATGGGTCCAAAGACTTAATGGAGCTTTCTCTGGTCTCGATGCACTCATTTCCACGGGCCCGTAGGTGAGTGCCAGTATGTGCAGCCTCTTTCTCTATCTCTATCTCTATCTCTATCTCTATCTCTATCTCTATCTCTCTCTCTCTCTCTCTCTCTCTCTCTCTCTCTCTCTCTCTCTCTCTCTTTCTCTCTCTCTCTCTTTCTCTCTCTCTCTCTTTCTCTCTCTCTCTCTTTCTCTCTCTCTCTCTTTCTCTCTCTCTCTCTTTCTCTCTCTCTCTTTCTCTCTCTCTCTTTCTCTCTCTCTCTTTCTCTTTCTCTCTCACCTCGAAAAGGCACATCCGCAAGTCCCCAGCAATATTCCTGGCAAGTTTCAATCGTGCAAAATAAATAAACATTAATTGTGATGTCATTGTGACGTCATAGCACCACCGTGTCCTGTCATTGGTCGACAGATAAATGGCCGTAACTTGGGAACCGCTCGTCCGATTAATATCAAACCTTGAAAAGCACATCCACGGGGCCCCGGCAATATTCCTGGCAAGTTTCAATCACATCGGACCATCGATCATGCAAAAAATTTAAAAAAAGATTAAATAAATAATCATTAATTGTGACGTCATTCGTGACGTCATAGCACCGTGTCTTGTCATTGGTCGATAGATAAATAGCCATAACTTGGGAACCACTCGTCCGATCAATAGCAAACCTCGAAAAGGCACATCCGCGGGTCCCTGGCAAGTTTCAATGAGATCGGACCGCGGTCGTTGAGAAACGGCGGTCGCAGACAGACAGAGATTGCTGGAATTATAGATAGACTAGTACAGGCCCATAGGGGCGGGCCCGTAGGTGATTGCCAGTATGTGCAGCCTCTCTCTCTCAAACCTCGAAAAGGCACACCTGCGGGTCCCCAGCAATATTCCTGGCAAGTTTCAATCATGCAAAAGAAATAATAAAAAATAAATGAATAAATAAACAAACATTAATTGTGATGTCATTCGTGACGTCAAAGCACCGTGTCCTGTCATTGGTCGACAGATAAATGGCCGTAACTTGGGAACCGTTCGTCTGATCAATATCAAACCTAGAAAAGGCACATCCGCAGGGCCCCGGCAATATTCCTGGCAAGTTTCAATCAGATTGGACCGTCGATCGTGCAAAAAATAATAATAATAAAAAATAAATAAATAATTGTGACGTCATATCACCGTGTCTTGTCATTGGTCGACAGATAAATAGCCATAACTTGGGAACCGCTCGTCCGATCAATATCAAACCTCGAAAAGGCACATCCGCGGGTCCCCGGCAATATTCCTGGCAAGTTTCAATGAGATCGGACCGGCGGTCGTCGAGAAACGGCGGTCGCAGACAGACAGACAGACACACAGAGATTGCTGGAATTATAGATAGATATATCCTGTGTCCATGCAACCTTTGACCAAATAACTTGCTGTGGGGTTGGGCACCGAGGAAAGGAATTTGAATGCGCTTGGAACAAAGCTGTATTTAAACCTCTTTCCTTACCACATCACAACAGCCCATAAATTGACCGATGAGGATAAAGTAGCACAAGTCACAATGTGCGAGATGCTGCAGCAGAAGATGGAGGCAAACCCAAACTGGATTCTCGATATGTGGTTTAGTGACAAGGCACACTTTCACGTCAATAGTGCCGTCAGTTCACACAACATTTTCTGGGGAAGTCAGTGCCCAGATGAGGTTTAAGAGAAGTCGCTTAAGGGTTGGAAAGTCACTACTTTGTGGCTGTCAGCTTCAGAGATGTGTTTGGACCGTACTGGTTTGAAGACAAAAACGGAAGAATGGTTACCATCAATCAAGAACGATACCGGTCGATTGTCAACGCATTTTACGAAGACTCGAAGCAATCGATGAGCACTGCAGCCCTCCGGCGACAGTGGTTCATGCTAGTCGGTGCTTCCCCGCATACAGCCAATGAAACAATTGCCTTTCTGCGTCAAAAATTCGGACGACGAGTTCTCAGTTTGCGTGTAGAAAATGAATGGTCTCCACACAGCCCCGACCTCAATCCGTTGGATTGTTTTCCTCTGGAGAGCTTGAAAGGATAACATCTACAAGGAACACCCCAGATCTGAAGCTGATCTGAAGGCAGCAGTTGAGGCTTATGTGCAGACAGTAACCATTAAAACTTGCAGAAACGTCGTTGAAAACTTCAAAATCCATGTGAATGCATGTTGTGTGCGTGGGGGTGCTCGCATCGAACACCTCAACTAAAAGAGCATTAACACATACAATGAGTTTCATTTCTCCAAGATTTGGTTTTCATTTCCCGAGTTAATTTTTTGTTTTATTACTCAATGTTTTGGTTTATAAAGTTTTGAAGTGGTCAACCTTTTCTTGACACACCCTATACATAACAATATCCACAGTATAATCATCCTTATCTCTTCTTTGTCCTTTTCTCGTGGATGAAATACAGGTAGATTTGTAAGAACAGTACAACTCTTCATGTGCAACGGCACATGTACAAACTTATTGAGCATGCTGTGAGCAAGACAGACCATGCTAGAAATGCCAAATCACACAGGTGGTCCTTCAACAGCTTTTACGATTCTGAGATGAGGCTTGTTTTGAATATCATCACAAGTCCATTCTCTGATTTAGAATGCATGCTTGTTTATGGATTGTATTTGTCATCTCAATGTGATACGTCATACTGGTGATAGAGCATCAATGCTGCTGAAGCAGTTTATTGGCAAGGGTTATACTGGGTGGTTTGCCATTACCTTCCTCATAGTCATTCACAGGGCAGCAATTTATTAAGTGTGCCGGTGATAATTTGCTAACTGTTCACAAGGCAAAAGATAACAGTGGAAATTTTAATGTCCACCTACTAATCCCAGCAGACAGGTCCTCCACCTTAACGTTTGTTTGAGGGACACCTCACACATTGTGCCTCACCCTCCTTGCAAAACACCAGCATGAGAGTTTATAGCTTGGCTTAGACTCAAACCCAGAACAAACTCAGAGGGGAGTGCACCAGCGACAAGCTATCCTGCCAACCCATTGTATTTATAGGATTTTAGAATTCTTTTTTTTTCACAATAATCGTTTTTTAATTTAGTTGGACACTTAGTCTTGGCTTTAGAGTTAGCTCACTGTAAACGAGATATCACAGTATGAGGTGCAAGTGAATACCAGATGGTTCATGTCTCAGTTAATTGTTCTGCTACCCTGATAAAAGTACAAACTTCTTTTCTTTTTCAGTTTGAAATATGGTTTATCCCTTCAACCAGCAAAAAGTTTTTAGGGTATACATTGTGTGTATATATATATATATATATATATATATATATATATATATATATATATATATATATATATATATATTTAAACACATATGTTGTTCGTCTTTCGGCTGCTCCCGTTCGGGGTCGCCACAGCGGATCATCCGTTATGATCCGCATACCAATTTGGCATAGGTTTTACGCCGGATGCCCTTCCTGACAGAACCCTGGTCGCCTCTTATGACAGGGATAAGGATTGGGTTTCACAATGATTCCGGGCTGCCCTACACCCTCTCATAGCACGGCCCAGTGCAGAGCTCCCGTCCTCAAGCGATCCTCCAACCCAAGCCTCCGAGTAGCCGGATTACAGGCACACGCCACTCCACCCGGTTTTTTTTTTGTATAGACACACATATATATTTAAACACATTTTTATACACACATGTGTATATATATATATATATATATATATATATATATATATATATATATATATATATATATATATATATATATATATATATATATATATATATATATACACACACACATGTTTATTAATTTTTTTAGGAAGAAGAAGAAGACGCTTCCAACCAAAAGTAAAAAACTAGATTGGCTCCGCAAATTTGAGCAAAAAAGCGAGAGCAGACCCGGTCTCGGGTGACGTTTCACCAGCTTCGCAGCCGGCTTCACCAGGAACAACAGACCCTGAGCCTCCGCACATGTCCGGTTTTTATTTCGATAAGACTGCTCATTTCCGGTCTCGTGCTGGTGCTCGAGGTCAAATGGAGGAGTGCTTTATTTAATTTTGCATAAGCAAAAACAAAAACGACAAATCACATAATTGAAGTGTGCTCTGCACTTTTTTGTTTTTACTTACATGTGATCTGGTGTTGTATGTGTGTGGATGAGCACGTGTGTGCGCTTGTTGTTGTGTTTGTGGTTCTGGGGCACGAACACGGCTGGTTTCGTGTCTGGGTTGGGCAGAATGAGGCGTTGGTTGTGTGAGTGTTGGGGATATTGTGCACATGTGGATGTGGTGTTTGGGATTGAGTGTTGTTTGTTGCTCACCTTATCCAGCCGTTTGAACCATCCAGTTTTCGCCATTTGCATCAGAGGTGTGTATTGTGTGGGTATGTCCACCGTCTCCCCAGTTAGACCAAGCTCCCGGCTCTTCACATGCCACGTTTTCAAAATCAACCTCTGTCGTTTGTTGGATGTAGTATCGAGAACACGGGTCCCATCAAAATCAAATTTATGGCCAGATTGCAGGCAATGATGTGCTATGGCTGACTGGGTCACCTTTCCAAACCTAATTGCTCCATTATGTTCGTCTTGCTGTTGTTTTAAATTTCTTCCAGTTTCACCAATGTAAAATTGATCACAGTCTTTGGATGATTAATGGTAAACTACTCCAGATTTATCTGGAGTCATGCATATATATCACAATCCATCCATTCGGACCATTCTCTGTGCAGAGCGTTGGTGCTGCTTAAACAGTATCCTTGGCAATTGGACACAATCCTCGACAGGTTGCCACTCCGACCCAGGATGCCAGCAAGCTGGCACTCATTTTGCCGACCTCGGAAGGATAACAGGCAGAGTCAACCCCACCTTGTATTAACTTAACAGCCGAGTGGGGTTTGAACTCAGGATCATAGGATCCCAAGCCCACCACCCTAAGCATTAAGCCAACACCAGGCATACACACATACACACCATTTAACATGAGGACGTAATTCTCAATGATTGCCGTTCGGTAGTCTGGTGCCTATTTGCTTGTGCAGTGTTTTGTCCAGTGTTTGTTTCTCCAGGAGTGCAGTGTTTGAACCTGCTGATACTTGATAGTGTTACTCGGTGCATTTCGCTCAGTATTTCTGTGTTTTTGCCTTATTCTGCCCACAAAATGTCCTCCAACAAGTGATAGTGCCTAGTCTAGTGGTGCAAGGAGGAAGCATGTGACTACTATGAAAGTTGAAATTCTGAAGAAACTAGATAACGGTGAGTTAGCGTGGAACCTGAAGGAACGCTATGGTGTTGGTGGCAAACCTCACTTATCACATTGCCTTTTTATATCCATGATATAAAAAGCAACGTGATAAGCTGTTAAAGTTTTACGCAAATAGTTATTCAAATTAGGGCATTGCTAAATGGAAAACCTTGCATGGCAGACCAGTGGGCTAAACAATGTCGCAGTGAAGAGGTACACACTTCTGGCCAATTTTGTGTGAAAAGGCTAAACAATTTCATCAGGACCTGAAAATTAGTGAGCCTCCTGAGTCTTCGGCTGGCTGGAGCCAGAAATTTAAGTTATGCCACGGCGTTCCATACGTGAAAAAAAGAGAGTGGTTATTTCACACTTCAATATTATTTCACAGTTAGTGCAATATGAGAATTTAACTCCAGAACAGATTTACAATGCTGATGAGGTTGCCCTCTTTTCGTGTCACATTACAAAGAACACGCTCGCTGGAGGAGATTAACAAACAGTGAAATACAGAGTGACTGTTCTTGCATGCGCAAACGCAGATGGCACACACAATTGCAACTTGTTATTGATGGGTAAGAGTGCTCATCCTCATGCTCTAAAGGCAGTGAAGGTGTTGCCCGTGATTCAAAGGAGTAAATGCTTCAATCAAACAATGTTGTCTGCGATTTACAACCCTGCTGTTGGCGTCCCCCCGCCCCCCCCCCCCACTCTCTCTGCCGTTTCTTTTATTCTGTTGCATCCTACATCCTTTTGCATTTGTTATCCCACGTGCAGGGAATGGTGTGTCTGTCTGTCTATCTACAAACGTCAGTTTATGATCGAGGAACAACTTAATTTCAATTGAATGTTGTGTTTTCAAAACAAATCGGAGCACAAACCTGCAGTTTAGCAGTCTTTCGCTCTGAATTTGGCTAATTGTACGGGATCTCATCCCGAATTTGCGCAGGTAATTTTTAGCTCACCTGGAACGTAGTTCCGGGGAGCTTGTGGGATGGCATGTCATCCGTCTGTCCACGAATACTTTCAACTTCTTTTCTGAAACTACACATACAATTTCGATGAAACTTGACCGCAACATTTATCACCCATGATGTACCAAAGTTTGTTTATGGCATTAAAAACAAATCCATAGCTATTTACTTTCTTCTCCATTATATATTTTGTGGGTCATCCATGCCTTACAGTGGTTACCTGGTTACCTTATCCAGCCACTACCAGGTGAGCGCCCAGGTGTACTGCCCCTATGTTTTTAGTCTGTCTGGCGGTCAAACAAAATTGAGAATCATTCCAAACAGGAAACCAAGCTGTTTTTTTTAGCGTCACAAAGGACACAAACAATGAGGACAAAGAACTAATGTAGCATGTTAAATAAGGTGGTGTAAAAGACATCAAAGCCCATAAACTTTCGAAAATGTTTTTTTTTTTTTTACAACTCCCAAAATCTTTACTTATTTTGATTGAATTATATTGCTTGTGCATTTATTATTTGTTTCTGTTCTTTTTAGAAATGTATTTACATTTTTACTCACCAACTTGATTTCATGTCTGTCACATTTCTATGATGACAAGTCCATAAACTGCACAGCTCTGTGCATGCATGCAAGTTTCACAGATGGAAGAAAGTTCCTGCACTCTGTGCACATTCTTGACACTTGTGATAATTATCATATTCATACGGTTATAATCATTGTACATCTGGAAACAAGTCATCAGACTGTTTGTAATATTCCACCGTTAACCACTTGCATTGTAATAAATCAGACGTTTCCCACATTTATTTGCAGATCGTAACCCACAATGCTTGGGATCCTAGGATCTTGAGTTCAAATCCCACGCTGTTGAATTAATAATAGGTGGGGTTGACTCTGCCTGTTATTCTTCCGAGGTCGGTAAAATGAGTGCCAGCTTGCTGGTATCCTGTGTCGGAGTGACGACCCGTCCAGGATTGTGTCCAATAGCTAAGGCCACTGCTGAAGCAGTACCAACACTCTGCACAGAATATGGCCCCAATGGATGGATGGATGGATGTTCACCACTCTTTTCTTCAAAAGTGTTTTTCTGTTATCACTGATGTCGGACTGTACGTAATATTACATTGTTAATCACATCCATTTCGGTGACATTGGCCCTCGAGCACTTGTTGCTTTGAGCCCGCTACTGCCCGGCTGATTGACAGGCATGATCCACCCCTTGTTTTACTTCATATTATGATGCATTCAGTCCGTGTGTTAAAGTTGCATACAGAGAAACCGTTCCATGTAAAGGGAGGGGCGCTTTGTGCCTCCCTTGATCGGTCTGCAGTTATGTTTATATTTCGTGGAATCCTTTCAAATTATGAAAAATTCGAGTAGTCATGGACGTTCCCACTTTAAGATGCAGCAGATTCGTATTTAAAACAGGTCCTGAGCTTAAACCAATTTTTAGTTTGACTGTCTGAAAAGAAGAAGAATCTTACTATTAATGTGCAATTGGTCAATAGTTTTGACAACAACACAAACGTTTATGAGAAAACATAGGCACCAAAAGGCTCCATACCATCTATCGAACAAACAGTTTCAAGTGGAGCACCTCACCACCTTTCTGGCTTTTAAATTGCATCAGATGTGGAAATGAATGTGAATTGTTGCTCCCAGCTTGCTGTCTCGATGACAGAAGATCCAGTTGCATTTTTTCTGCTTCCATACTTTTATTTTGAGAGACGCCACCTCCAGTGCCATCTTCTCATCTCCTGACCACGTCGCTCCTTATCGTTATTCTCCACCCGAGCCGCATTTCACCCAATGCACCAGCGATCTGCATGCCACCAACTCGTGCATGATTCAAGTCCTCACTTGCCCCTTTGTTAATTGTACGAGTCTGGTATTGTGGCGCCATAGTGGGGAATAGTTTATTGTGCATAAGTTTGGTTTTTCTTATCTTACCTCCCCTCTTTGTGCATAAAAAATGTCCATTTCTGTTGTCTCATTATCCCCATCATAAAATCACTTTAGGAATAAACATTTTAATTAAAAGAAGAGTTTTCCTGCCTTTTGCCTTTCGCACGTGAATGCTGCCAGTTTTTGGCTTTCATTTGGATGATCCTTGGGGAATGTAATATGAGAAGACCGCAGTACAATTAATTGCATGCAGTAACTCAAGCATCGTTTCAGCATCCGCGGAGGTCTTAGAACTCCAGCTCAGAGTGGTCTGTCAACGGACCATCTTACACGACAATATATAGATATGTCATTGTTATGCAAGTACATCTGGGGTTTGCAGGATGGCCAAGAAGTACGCACACTCGCTACTAAGCTGTCTAGCCTGGGTTCGAATCTTGGCCTCACTATAAACTGTCATCCAATCAAGGTGTTTCACAGGCAGGATGATTGATCAATGTGCGTGCCACTCCTCAGATGGACATTAAACTGGGCGTTGTCTGCTGGCATTATTTGGACGTTAAATATCCCACAGTGTCCCTCACAAAGAGTAGGCAAGCCATCCCTGGCACCATGGCCAAATTTCTGCCCTAACCTTCGTCAAATGTCAGGCCTGGCCAGCCAGTTCGTGAAAGACTTGGGCCAACATTCTCCTGCCAATAATTGTCCCTTAAAGAACAATATATATACATACATACATACATACATATACATACATACATACATACATACACATATATACATATACATATATATATATATACATATATACATATATACATATATACATATATACATATATATATATACATATATACATATATATACATATATATATATATACATATATATATTGTTGCGGATTCGCGCCCGCCGGCGTGCGGACGGCCACGTAACTAGAATCGCGGCACGTCGCCCACCGGACGGACAATCCAGTCGTGACCCTCTCGGACTAACGCCGGGAACCAGTCACGGGTGGACCTTTCGGTCTCACCACGATCGTGCCAATCGGCCCCCGCGTGGGATAGGGTTGCTCGCCAAATTCGACCTACCTTAGTACCCACACGGAGGGTAGACCGGGCGATCGCACCTCGCCGCAGGTCGACTTCGGACACGGGCCACTTTAAGCGACCCGTTCCGTACTATCGGGATAACCGAGCGGTGTTATTCGTCGGCCTCGACGGTTCGATTAATTATCGGGCGTTTTAGCCCACGACCAACCCTTTACGTGAAGCAAGATGGAGATTCAATAGAGGAAAAGACGAAGCGAAGCGGGAAAACAGTTCAACAATAAGCACATATATTTCGCGATGAACGGAAAGCACACATATACAATTCCACCAAAAGCACATGTAAAAGAAGAAGACAATGCAATATTACACAAAAAGCAAATGCAACAATGCAGATCTATCCGACTACCGGGCACACAGCAACACTTATACAATTTTACTTCACAGACGGCGCCGACAACACATATTCCCAAAGCAAAAGAAAAGAGAACCACCCTCCAGGATGAGGGGGGTAGGCGGGCCTGGGGCCGAGACCGTGTCGGGCCTACCCGTCTGATGATGAGACGCGGAGCGGCGGTGGTGCCTCAACTCCGCGGGCCTCGCGGACAGTGTCTGGTAGGGGGTGGGAAGGGGGCCCCCTTTGTCGCACTATCTCAGCGCGGGGGGAAACAGGAGGGGGTTGCTGATGCTCGGGGGAAGGAGGATTTCACCCTGTCTCGGGTCCCGCGGCGAGCGTCTCCTCCTCCACCTCGGTCGCGTTGCTGGCCTCTCCCTGTGCAGCTCCCGGCACCGACGCGAGCACCCCCTCGTCCGCCTTCACCGCCGCCACCTCTCCACAGCTCCGTCCTCTTCACTCTGACTAGTACCACTTCTTTCCAGCTCCACCGACGACTCTCTTGAATTCCGCACACTCCACTGTCAACTTCCAACTCAACTTGACTGACGAACGCAGCCGTTTATATAAGCCCCGTGGCTTCGCTCTTTCACCCTTGACCCTCTGCCTCCGACCCTTCACCTCTCTTGCTGGCTCCCCATTGGCCCGAGGAAAAGTGGGCGTGAATGCTTTTTGATCCACGAATTTGCATATAGCGACCGCCCTCCAACGCCCTGGAGGCGGGGCCAAATCGCCCCTCGCTCACCGATTGGACGGAACAAAAGTGGGCGTGAGTCGTTTTTGATCCGTTTTTCTGCGGAAAGTCCGTGATGTTTTTGAACACGCTGCTCGGTGCGCGCCCCGCACGAGTCCAGCATCGGTGCCCACGAGTGGCGCGAGATGACGGTGATGCGATGGTGGCGAGTTGTGACGGTAAAGGTCGTGGCGGTTGTGGTGAAGCGGCGTTGTGGTTGGTGGTTGTTGTTGTGAAGCGGCGTTGTGGTTGGTGGTTGTTGTTGTGATGGCTGTTGAGACGTGGTTGGTGGTGGTAATAATGGCGGCTGGTCCAAAATAAAGATAGTAAAAGAAAAACGGCTATCCTGAAGAGTCGCAGCCCGCATGAATGACATTTATTCCCTCTAGACAACGGGTTTGGGCCTAACTACACATATACTTACCGAGATATCTCACCTAAGGGACCTGAATGGTGGTTTGTGAATTTCGTCAACCACAACACTACCCCCTCCCCTTTTTACAGACTCGTCCCGAGTCGTCAAATTTTCGTGTGCCATCATGTGTAGTTTTCCCCGAGTACATTTTACCTACGGATCCCTGAGTGCGACATTCATGGTATTCGTGTCCCCAAAATAAATAACCTAAGGGCTGAGTAACTACCTAAACAAACTCACTCACACGGACGACTTAAATAAAATTGCCGGCGCTAAGACAAACATGCCGGGGGCGCACTCATATGTACAGTACATCTTAACCTTAACTTACAAATTTTACACTAAACAATGGCCCAGGATCACTGAACTCTGCAAAAAGAAAGCAGTTAGCAGGGGGCCAGGCTGCTCACATGCAGTCTCTGGCTCAAACAATGCAGGTGACGGGGAACGTGGCCGGCTGCTCACACGCAGTCCAAGGCCTTCCCTTTTGAACTGAACGCAGTGAACCACAACGGTGCATGGGCTGCACAAACGCAGTCTCCGTGCCAGCTCAAGTGGCACACGCAATGAACACAACGAATGGATGGATGAACACAAACACGGTGCACGGGCCGCCACTGCAGGCCCGTGTTGTAGCTGCCAACAGGGCAGTTCTTGCAGCTTGCAAACTGTTGCCTTGATCCTGGCGCACATGGCAATGAACAGGGGGGGGAGGCAAAGCAAAAATTGAACGGGGCTGGTGAACAGGGGCAGTGGGCATGGCATGGCAAAGGCAGCAGGCAAACACAGCCCGCAGAAGAAGGCCGCTGCAGGCAAACACAGCCGGCAGATGAACTGGCCGGCACAGGCCTTGAAGAAAAACAGCCAGCCGGCAGATGAAGTGGGCCGGCACAGGCCTTGCAGCACAGCAGCTGCAGACGATCCAGCCGGCACAGGCCTCGCAGCAAAACAACAGCTGCCGATGAAGTGGGCCGGCCTTTGCCTTGCAGCAACGCAGCCAGCAGATGAAGCTGGCCAGTCTTTGCCATTCAGTGGAGGTTGGTGGAGGGAGTGCGGTGGTGCTGGCCACTCGGAAGGCGGGCTCGGACCTACCTACCTGTCTCCCTCCCAACCTATCGCCTTTGCCTGTCACTGTACATACCCACTCCCTTAATTTGTCAAACCCCAATTTAGCCCCAACTTACTTTTTTTTATTTTTTTTATTTTTATTTTTTACTTCCCCACTATAAATCGTCCCCTAACCCCCTGTACTGTCCTTGTTTGGCTAACCTATCCTGTCACCTAGCCTACTCCCCACCTCTACGTTCCCTTCCCGGAGGGGAATAAGGGATAGCTAGCGTCCTGTGTCGAGGCCCAACGAAGCCTCAGAATGGCCTCCCCAGAGTTCGGCGATCTATAACCAAAGTGGGTCCAGCGGCCCACAACAACAGCGAGGGGATGGATGGTGCGGAGGGGTACACTTCCTAATCTACCCTATCTATTTAACTGTTAAACTACCCCGGGGCTTTCAACAAGCGCCTCTCGCTTAAACTATTGGTTCTAACAACCCAGATTCCCGTCGCCTGTGTTGGTGTCCTCACAATTTCGGGCCTCGCCCCCCAATTTTCTCTCCGTGCCCTCACACGGTCTCATGGCTGGGACACGTGGCCCCCTTTGGCAGGCACGACCCTCTGCCGATTCTCCCGCTATGGCACCCCCGGGCACTACACTGCCTCCGAGCCTACCAGCTCCCTAACACCGGGGAGTGCCCCCCATGGCACCTCCCCTGAAACGCACACGTGGCAGGCTGGCTTCCCGGGCCCCTTTCCGAGGGTCACCCGTGCCCACAACACTGCCCACGCGGCTAATGGCGCCCCGGGCCCCTGCACCAAGCAGGCGCACCCGTGCCCACTACGCTATCCCGGCCCCCCATGGGCCCTTGGCCTACCACGGCCGACTAGCCTGGTGCCCGGGGTACCCACTCAGCGATACTCACCTTTCGCAGCCACGCTCCCAACCCGTCAACAGGGCTCCTGCACCCCTCCAAATGGGTTTCGAGCCTACATTCACACCAACAACAAAACGACCTCCATTTTTCAATTTAACTAACCCCCTAACTCACTCTACACTGACCCCGGGGTCCCTTGGGCAGGAGTCACTCCTCCCCCCAATCACTCATCGCACCATGCATTCCCCATTCGCTCCATTCACACAGACTCGCTGGCCTCACCCACTCACCAAGCACATGCTTCCACTTCTCTCACCAACTCTTCGACACACACACCGCTGAACTCTGCCATCCTCCGAACTACCTCCCCTAACTAACTCGTGCTCCCACGTCGTCCCTTAAACTACAGCACGTTCCTTTTAACACTACGTGGCTAAGCTACGTCCCCTCTAAACATTCACAAGTCTGTCCATGTCCTCAAATCTCCCATTTTCCCATCCTAAATCTGGCTACAATCCCTCTAACTAATCCATTCCACGGACTCCATGAGGACTTAACCCTGCCCCATGAAGTCGGTCTAACTAAGCTAACCCTTCCCCCTAACTAGTTTCCATCCTGTGCCCTAGGTAAGGGGGTCTTCCACCCCTTGCCCAGGAATCCTGTGCACCCGAAAGTGAGGCTTAGTGTTTTTATTTATTTTTTTTTTTCTCCATGCGCATCACCAGCGCGGCAACTCACAGCTCGCGCACCCCGCACCTGCTCGTGACGTCATGCAGCTGCACGTGTTCCTCGTCCCTCCTTGGACGGTACCATCTGGCAGGGATACCCCTCCTGCCGGATTCCAACCCCACGTGCAGCCATGACGTCACCGTGCGCATAAAAAAAACACAAGCCCCACGTCTCGAGGGGTTCCCCACGCGAACACATGTGCTTTGCCCGTTGGAGCTTAACACACACGATCGCGTGGAGAACCCGTCCGGTCCAAATCCGAAATCCTGCCTCAACTTTGTCCGTCCGCGGGATCGGCAAATCCACCGCATGCGTTTCCGGACCGGGACTTCACTCTCGCAAGCGAGCACGTGGGGGTCTCGTGCGTTGCACAGCACGGACCTCGTGCTCACTGCTGGTGAACCCGGCGCGGTCCCCGAAACAACTACAGCCGCTACTCGGCTTTCTTTCCTCACATGTCGCCGTCGTCGCCATTCGACCCACGCACACCTGCGTGTTACGACGCTCACACTCCACTCCATTGAACTCACACCGGGAGACGCGGCTGCGTGCTCCCGCATGCCAACCGACATCTCCCTCACATACCGCTCTCTCACACACACGGTCTCCCTTGCATAAACCATACCACTCACACGTGGCATTTCCCTTACACAAACCACACCACTCACACACGCGGGGGCACTCACCCGCGGTTCCTCATCCACACACCGTGCCTCACTCACACACGCGGGGGCACTCACCCGCGGTGCCTCATCCACACTCCGCGTGCTGGGAAGCACGTACTCCGGCACCATCGCCACCACACCACTCACACACGGGGTCGCTTCCACACACGGGGACGCACTCACCCCTTGCACCACACACACAGGGACAACCACACTGTGGATTCGTGTCCCCACAAGGGTCTCCGGGGCCTCTATACCCCCCAAGCTCTCCGTGCACCTGTCCACAGCACCCGTCCCCTCAACCTCGCAAAGCACGACCGAACTCACCTGGTCGTGACTCGCCTCAAGGGGGCATACTCCCTCCCCTCGTTCCTGGAGGAGGCTATCCCGCTGCTCGCACCGGGTGCCTGCACGGTCCGCCAGCTCAACCACATCGTCCTCCACCACCTCTGTGTGTGTGTTCGTCTCTAACCTTGTCCAATTCATGCAGTCTCTCCTCTATTTTTTCTGTCTCCCGTGTCTCTATACATTTATAAGTTTCTGTTGTCCCCTCCTGTCTATTAGTCTCCGCTTCTTTCTGGCGTCTTTCCCTTATCTTTATGTAGGTCAACCTTGCTTTCTCTTTAAGTCGCTCCCGTCCTTCCCTGTTTTTCACTCCTTGCTCTTTCACGATCTCCGCGTACCTCATCCTTGCTTTCCGTATTAATTGTTCTTTTCTCTCCCTCGCAATTACTTTCACCTCGTCTCTTGTCTCCCGAATTACTTTTTCCTTACCCGCCTCCACCGCGGGCCCGACAGCCGTTGCACCCCCTCCCAGCTCGTTCGTTCCTACACGTGGAGTCGCCATTTTAAGCTCCCTGCTAACGGCCTTCATGCCCGCCTGCAGGCATCGGCCCATGTTCTGCGTCTCACCCCGGAGCTTTTTAGTTTCTTCCTTCATTTGCTTGTTCATTCCTTTCATTTCGTTTTCATTTCATTCGTGTTTGTATCCATCTTTCCGTTCATGCCTTTCATTTCGTTTTTCATTTCATTCGTGTTTGTATCCATCTTTTCGTTCATGCCTTTCATTTCGTTTTTCATTTCATTTGTGTATGTATCCATCTTTTCGTTCATTTGCTTGATCATGTTCGCTGTCATTTCCGCATACATTTTTGCCAGCATGGTGAATAGCTGGGCCATGTCGGGTGCGCTTGGGTGAGCCGTTTCGGCAGGGGTTGGGGGGTTTTGGTGGAGAGGGGAGGTGTCATACACCGCGGCCGCTGCCGCACCTATTTCGGGCTCTGGGTTCAGTTGGGCGAGTTCGTTTTCCTGTACAATTAACATTTCCTGCACGGGGATTTCATCCTGAGCCATGGATTCTACACATTCTACATCCATTTCTAATACCCCCGGCTCCCGCTCGCCTTGAGACGCCATCTTGCTTCTCTTAAAGGGTTAATTTAGCTCGCTCGTAATTTGGAGGGAATCGGGGGTCGCTTCTCTCACCCCTGGACCGATTCCCGTGAATTTAGCTGGAGACAGGAGAGCCCGTTTTCCCGTTCTCCGTTACCAGTGCCGTGAGGAGGGTGATGGGTTTATATCCCACTCCTGACACCAGTGTTGCGGATTCGCGCCCGCCGGCGTGCGGACGGCCACGTAACTCGAATCGCGGCACGTCGCCCACCGGATGGACAATCCAGTCGTGACCCTCTCGGACTAACGCCGGGAACCAGTCACGGGTGGACCTTTCGGTCTCACCACGATCGTGCCAATCGGCCCCCGCGTGGGATAGGGTTGCTCGCCAAATTCGACCTACCTAAGTACCCACACGGAGGGTAGACCGGGCGATCGCACCTCGCCGCAGGTCGACTTCGGACACGGGCCACTTTAAGCGACCCGTTCCGTACTATCGGGATAACCGAGCAGTGTTATTCGTCGGCCTCGACGGTTCGATTAATTATCGGGCGTTTTAGCCCACGACCAACCCTTTACGTGAAGCAAGATGGAGATTCAATGAAAGAAAAGACGAAGCGAAGCGGGAAAACAGTTCAACAATAAGCACATTTATTTCGCGATGAACGGAAAGCACACATATACAATTCCACCAAAAGCACATGTAAAAGAAGAAGACAATGCAATATTACACAAAAAGCAAATGCAACAATGCAGATCTATTCGACTACCGGGCACACGGCAACACTTATACAATTTTACTTCACAGACGGCGCTGACAACACACATTCCCAAAGCAAAAGAAAAGAGAACCACCCTCCAGGATGAGGGGGTAGGCGGGCCTGGGGCCGAGACCGTGTCGGGCCTACCCGTCTGATGATGAGACGCGAAGTGGCGGTGGTGCCTCAACTCCGCGGGCCTCGCGGACAGTGTCTGGTAGGGGGTGGGAAGGGGGCCCCCTTTGTCGCACTATCTCAGCGCGGGGGGAAACAGGAGGGGGTTGCTGATGCTCGGGGAAAGGAGGATATAACCCTGTCTCGGGTCCCGCGGCGAGCGTCTCCTCCTCCACCTCGGTCGCGTTGCTGGCCTCTCCCTGTGCCGCTCCCGGCACCGACGCGAGCACCCCCTCGTCCGCCTTCGCCGCCGTCACCTCTCCACAGCTCCGTCCTCTTCACTCCGACTAGTACCACTTCTTTCCAGCTCCACCGACGACTCTCTTGAATTCCGCACACTCCACTCAACTTCCAACTGAACTCTTACTCAACTTCCAACTGAACTGAACTCGACTGACGAACGCAGTCGTTTTTATAAGCCCCGTGGCTTCGCTCTTTTACCCTTGACCCTCTGCCTCCGACCCTTCACCTCTCTTGCTGGCTCCCAATTGGCCCGAGGAAAAGTGGGCGTGAATGCTTTTTGATCCATGAATTTGCATATAGCGACCGCCCTCCAACGCCCTGGAGGCGGGGCCAAATCGCCCCTCGCTCACCGATTGGACGGAACAAAAGTGGGCGTGAGTCGTTTTTGATCCGTTTTTCTGCGGAAAGTCCGTGATGTTTTTGAACACGCTGCTCGGTGCGCGCCCCGCACGAGTCCAGCATCGGTGCCCACGAGTGGCGCGAGATGACGGTGATGCGATGGTGGCGAGTTGTGACGGTAAAGGTCGTGGGGGTTGTGGTGAAGCGGCGTTGTGGTTGGTGGTTGTTGTTGTGAAGCGGCGTTGTGGTTGGTGGTTGTTGTTGTGATGGCTGTTGAGACGTGGTTGGTGGTGGTAATAATGGCGGCTGGTCCAAAATAAAGATAGTAAAAGAAAAACGACTATCCTGAAGAGTCGCAGCCCGACTGATTGACATTTATTCCCTCTAGACAACAGGTTTGGGCCTAACTACACATATACTTACCGAGATATCTCACCTAAGGGACCTGAATGGTGGTTTGTGAATTTTGTCAACCACAACAATATATGGATGGATATACTCTACCAGTCAAGAGTTTAAAAACACCCCCATTTTTCAGTTTTTACTGAAATTTAAGCAGTTCAAGTCCAGTGAATCACCTGAAATGGTACAAAGCTAAGCGGTAAACTGCCAGAGGTTAAAAAATAAAAGTTTAGGTTACCAAAAACTGAAAAATAATGTAAATTTCAGAGTTGTTATTAAAGGCCCTTTTCAGAGAACAAGTAATGGGTTAGCAACTGCAGCTGTTATGCAGCAATGGAAGTAAATTTAGCCTTGAAAGTTGATGCAAACAATTCCTACAGGTGTCCCAACTTTTGTTGATTAGTTACAAACCCTCTGTCTGTATAAAATCAGTGTTGGAACAGACCATTTTGCTCCACCCTCTGAATCATTATTTGGACAAAGGTGCATTGCAGGAAGTAGTATATTGCTATCATAATGGCAAGAAAAAGACAATTAACAAAGGAAGACAGACCATTATAATCCTTAAAAGTATAGATCTTTCCTTTAGAGAAATTGCGAAGGAAGCCAAGGTGTCACTGAGTAGTTTCCTACACCATCAAAAGGCACTTGGAAACTGAAGGAAACTCTGACAGGAAGAGATCTGGCAGACCCAAAGCCACAACATAATCAGAAAGCAAGTTTCTCAGAGTCAACAGCTTGCGTGATAGGCGGCTCACAGAACAGCAGCTTCAAGCACAGCTTAACACTGGTCAAAGTAAGGAAGTCTCAGTTTCAACTGTGAAGAGAACACTTCGAGCTGCAGGTTTGACAGGTTGAGTGGCAGTAAGAAAGCCATTGCTTGGATGGCAAATCAGAAAAAGAGGTTTGCCTGGGCCATGAAGCACTGCCAGTGGACGACTGAAAACTGGAAGGTCTTATGGACCGATGAATCAAAATTTGAAATCTTAGGTTCATCACGCAGGGTTTTTGTACGCTGTTGAGTAGGTGGAAGGATGGTTCCTCAGTGTGTGACACCAACTGTCAAACATGGAGAAGGAAGTTTGATGATCTGGGGCTCTTTTGCTGGATCCAGAGTGAGCGACTTGCACAGAATGACAGTCACCCTGAATCAAAAGCCACCACAGCATTTTGCAGCACCATGCAATAGGTCTACACCGAGTTGGTCAGGAGTTCATCCTACAGCAAGATAACAACCCAAAACATACCTCCAGGCTATGTCAGAACTACCTGAGAAGAAAAGAACAAGACGGTAGGCTTCAAATCATGGAATGGCCAGCACAGTCTCCAGACTTAAATCCCATCGAGCTGGTTTGGGATGAACTGGACAGAAGGGTGAAAGCAAAGCAACGGACATGTGCAACACATTTGTGGGAACTTCTGCAACAGTGTTGGGAAGAACTTTCCAAACAATATTTGATTTCCATTGAAGAAAGAACGCCACGAGTATGTTCGGCTGTTATATCTGCAAAAGGTGGCTACTTTGATGAGTCAAAAATTTAGATTAAATTTTGTTCAACAAAACGATTGCATGATTTCTTTTTTATCTGCAATTGTTTATTTGTTCTGCTTTAATTTCAGAGTACATTGAAACATTAAACTGCTTAAATTTCAGTAAAAACTGGAAAAATGGTGGTGTTCTAAAAAAACGTTTGACCGGTTGAGTGTGTGTGTGTGTGTGTGTGTGTGTGTGTGTGTGTGTATATATATATATATATATATATATATATATATATATATATATATATATATATATATATATATATATATATATATACATATATACATATATATATATATATATATATATATATATATATATATATATATATATATATATATATATATACATATATACATGTATATATGTATATATATATATATATATATATATATATATATACATACATATATATATATATATATATATATATATATGTATATATATACATACGTATATATATATATATATATATTTTCTTCTTCTTCTTCTTCCTTCAGCTGGTCCCTTTAGGGCTCGCCACAGCGGATCATCCGTATGATCCGCATAGTGATTTGGCACATGTTTTACGCCGGATGCCCTTCCTGACAACCCTGGTCGCCTCTAACAACACAGGGATATGGTACACCTATTTTAACCGGGGTATACACCGGCCCAGTACACTGGTACTCATTTCGCCAACCTCGGAAGGCTGACAGGCTGAGTCAACCCCCTGGTGTATTAATTCAGTGGCCCAACGGGGCTTGAACTCAGGACCTTTTGGATCCCAAGCCGCTGCCCTAACCACTGTGCCAACACCAAGCATATATATATATATATAAAATCAGATAATGTGAGACCCCAAACTCTAAGTGTTGAAATGCTGGTACCGTGTCCCATACATCCACCTTGCTGCCTGGCACCAGGAGAAGTACGTGCCACCTGCCATGTGGAATACTATCTTCCACTTCACCCAGCACAATCTGGAGTTATTATTGGTTCCATTTGGGTGCAATTGGTTCACCCCTTTCCCCTCCCTACTCCTTGCTCTCCCATCCTCTTCGCTCCCATGCCCTCCTCGCACCCCCTACCTCCCGGAGTGTATAGCTATGTGTGATGAAGCATCGCTCCCCCATTCCTCACTTTCACCTTCGAGCTCCACCCTAACTCGCTCACCCACCTCTCTCTGCTCTTCTTCACCCTTACCTCCTCTCTATCCCTCCTCACTCTTCCCTCCCATCCCCCATCCTCGCTCTCCCCTTCACTCTCACCTCCTCGCTCCCCCCCCCAATGTGTACAAGCAAGCAAAGGTACAGAAAATACATACAGCAGGAAAAGCAAGGATTGGTGAGGTGCGGAAAAAGGAAACAGTTATATACAAAAGAATAGACAGTGCACCACTAAACCAATCTAATACTTCTGCAGGCTTATCTATGCTAACATGACAGGTGCCATCAGAAACATTCCCGCGGAAAGCAAGATAGTAAAGAAAGAAAGGGAAGAAAAGTACGAGGGGTTTGCGACCTCTTGATTACCAGGTGAGGTCGATGGACCTGCACAAACCCAGTGGCTGTAGAGGGGGAAGGATGAGGAAAAGTTTTCAGCTGCGTGGTCAGAGGAGGTGCAAAATGAGGGTGCGGTGATGTGCAAAGAGGAAACTATGACAGATGTGGATCAGTGGGCCCAGGTAATCACTGATGCTCTTTTTCTGAACATCTGTCCACAGTAGACGAGACTGAAAGGAAAGAAAACAATGTGTGAGAAGATGGGCTTTATTAATTTTTAAGAATTCTGTAAGCGTAATTAATAATGCTCTAATAACTGTGATTGGCCTTGCACCCGGTTCCTTTGTTTGTCCAGCGCTCTGCTCCGTGTACTCCATTCCATCCCATTCCACCGCTATACCAAGCTCCGTCTGTTGTCTGCCAACCACGTCCATGTGAGGGTTTTGCAGTGGAAATGGCCCCATGCACTCTGAGCTCTGCGATTAATATGGCACTGAGTATTTGGTTGCGTGTCTGTGCACCAGACATGCAATGGGGCTACAATTGAGCGGAGCGTCAGGGCAACCGATACGATGTCGAATGGAGTCTAGAACACACTTGCACTCCGAGTGAGATGTCTGCACGTCCAGACCCGAGAGTCGGCAATGGCATGCTGCACTCTCCTATTCCCCATCGGTCCTAAAAGGTGGTGGCAGTCATCAGTGGTGACTGTGGTTGAGTGATGGTGGTGGTAGCACAGCAGTGAGTGTAGTGGTGAGTTCTGGCGTAGTGGTTCATTGTAGCTGCGATTGCTTGCGGCGTCAATGGCGAATGTAGGTGAGCTTGGATTGTGGTTAATTGGAGTGGTGATTATAATAAAGGAGTCTTAATGGTGAATGAAATGTTGTAGGATCAAGGTTTGAGTTTGGTAAAGGCAATCGTGAAATGGCAGTTGAGTTATGGTGCACGATTTCAATTGTTTTGGCACGTGCATGCTAATGAACTGCCTGTCTGTTACGATTGTTCGTGTGCATGCATGCGTGAAGGAAGGAGCCGCTCATGTGCAGGGTCAAGAAGGGAAAAGAATGGGGGGGGGGAACCCTGCCTAATCTCACACAGCGCATGTTAACCTAAAAAGCCATTGCACATAAAAGAAGGGCTATCTAAAATGAATAATAACAAAATAAAAACCAATGTCACCCGCATCTTGCCAAAAGGTGACCACGTGTGACTTCTTTCAGGTCACACTGAGGTGAACAGAGCTGCTATCCACCAGGAGTGACTCCTTGAGGAATATCTGCCTACGAGAGATTCTGATGAGAATCGTTCTACAGAGTAACCATGAAAAATATGCGTTTGCCTCATAACGTCACCAAATGATGTCATAATGTCTCAAGCTTGACATATCTAGAAAGCACTCATCGATGTGTTCAATTTGAGGTATTACACGATATGGCACCTAAGATTTCAAAATTTGACCTTGGGGTCAAAAACATTCGAACTCCAGCGCGAACCATGAAGGTCAAGCCGATCGCCACCAAAAATTAATCAGCTGAGCGCCAGACCATGAACTATATTCCCATGAAGTTTGAAGACGATCCGATCAAAATTACTAAAAAAATAAGGGTTTCGTCGACTCCCCCTGATTTGTGACAAAGTGACCTTGACCTTGAAAATTTTATGCACTGAAAGGGACCTCTATAGGACTCTGATATGCGAAGTTACAAAAATTTCCAATGATAACTGTGCTCTGCAGAGTGATCAATACGTGATTACAGACAAACAAACAAAAAAAAAAACAAAACATACAAGCTGACTAACATATCTTGCAAAAACTTCATTTTGGCAAGATAATAAAATTTTCATGAAAAATCCGTTTTTTCATGACGTCATAGCGTCAAACTTTTGACAGATCTGCAAAGCACTTATCAAGCACTTTCAAATGAGGTATTACTCGATATGGTATCTAAGATTTCAAAATTTGACCTTGGGGTCAAAAACTTTCGACCTCCAGCGCTAACCATGAAGGTCAAGGCCGATTGCCACCAATAATTAATCAGCTGAGCGCCAGACCATGAACTATATTCCCATGAAGTTTGAAGACGATCCGATCAAAATTACTAAAAAAAATAAGGGTTTCGTCAACTCCCCTGATTTGCGACAAAGTGACCTTGACCTTGAAAATTTTATGCGCTGAAAGGGACCTCTATAGGACTCTGATATGAGAAGTTACAAAAATTTCCAATGACAACTGTGCTCTGCAGAGTGATTTATACGTGATTACAGACAAAAAAATAATAATAAAAAAAACATACAAGCTGACCAACATATCTTGCAAAAACTTCGTTTTGGCAAGATAATAACTATCTCTGGAACCACGATATGTTGTGTGCCATTGCCTTGACTGTCACAATACACACACACACACACACACACACACACACACACACACACACACACACACACACACACACACACACACACACACACACACACACACACACGGTGAGTCCAAAGTCTGGAAAGGTATGAAGGATTGCTCGTTTGTTTTTTCCTATTTGCTATCCTTCATACGTTTCCAGACTTCCTGACTTATTTAACGATATACAGTACATACATACATATACATATACATACATACATATATATATATATATATATATATATATATATATATATATATAAAACCAGGCGTAGTGGCGTGCACCTGTAATCCGGCTACTCGGAAGCTTGGATTGGAGGATCGCTTGAGGACGGGTACTCTGTGCTGGGCCGCGCTATGAGAGGGTGTAGGGCAGCCCGGAATCATGGCGAAACCCAATCCTTATCCCTGCGTCGTAAGATGCGACCAGGGTTGCGTCAGGAAGGGCATCCGGCGTAAAACCTATGCCAAATCAGTATGCGGATCATAACAGATGATCCGCTGTGGCGACCCTTAACGGGAGCAGCCGAAAGAAGAACAACAACATACATATATATATATATATATATATATATATATATATATATATATATATATATATATATATATATATATATATATATATATATATATATATATATATATATATATATATATATAGTTGCGGAAATGGCCCTTAGTGTGTTATTAAATATAGGATTAGCCCAGATCCCCCATTAAATGCATGTTTAGCCAGGTTGTTCGGTAATTGGATGTTACATGTGTGTCGGGAGATGTACGAGGATGTTGATTGTTCGTGCAGTGGTGGTGTACCGAGAGGTTCTTCTTCTTCGTTCCCTCCTCAGAAAGAGTCTCCGCCCAGTGCTCTGGGAGGAGCAGTCGGCTGGGAGGCGAGAGCGCCGGGAAGGCGAAGGTGGGACTGAGAGTGCCGAGGTGTGGTGCGATCAGCTGTACAGGGGACGGATGTGTCTGTTTTGGGATCAGCTTTCATGAGGAGCGAGCCAAAAGAAAGGCAGGGAAGGGACTGCATGAGGTCTGTCTGCCATCTGCCGAGGGAGTAACTGAGCCTGAGTGTCGAGTGAAGATTCTGCTGTGTAGAAACGACTCGTGGGAGGCTGCAATCTGCGTCGCGAGGAACTGGCTGCTGTGCGAGTCGGCAAGCGACTTTATGAGGAGGTCATCGACAGGTTCAACCTGCGTCTAACCACGGAGCTTCTGTCCTTACTCACCTCACGGCCCGACACGTTTGTCGATCCGCCTGCGGAGCCCAACCTGGTGATCAGGCTAGGCCTGGACTTGTATGCTGGACCTTGTGAAAAGCCAGCTAGAGCATACCATAGATCTTTCGTCTTGGGCCGTCGACCTCGCGGGGTCTGGATGCGCTGAGGCTGCGTGTGCAAGCGGTGCCGGGAGAAGAAAAAGGACGCCACCATCTTGTCACGCGGCGTGCTCGAATCCATTGACATCGGCTTGTCACGAGCCGCATTCGTGCTTTTGATACTTTTCCTCTCGTCCATGAAGCATCACCAAGTACTCTGTCTTGTCTGCATGTTGTCTGAGGTTTATCTCGCTTGGGTTCCCTTCGAAACCCGTAATTCGTAGCTCCCAAGTTAAGAACGGGTTATAGATTAATTATAACATTGTCATGAATGTTTTGCTTGTGTTGTGTTCCCGGATGTGTCCCCAATAAATCTGGCTGAGTTATACGAGATTTGCCGCCTTGAATTAATTCATGCCACGCCGAGGAACGATCCGCTAGATTTGGATATAAAACCAAAATGGTTACGGACTGGTAGACTTCGCTCGGTCTCTGATAAAACCAGTCTGTAACCGGGGTCTATTTTGGTATCGTGATCTGAGGCGTGTAACCCAAGAATTGTGCCGAAGCAGCCGACGTTATAACCCGGAGATGGCGGTGCTGTTAAGTGACGCCGAATCTTCAACATTTGGCTGTCAAGAGTGGGGTGTGATTGACATCACTCGTCCGAATCTTTAACACCGGGGTCAAGAGTCGGGTGCGAATCCCGCCACCGCTGAATCTATAATATTATATATATATATATATATATATATATATATATATATATATATATATATATATATATATATATATATATATGTATGGACCGACCCACATCTCGCCTAATCAACGAAACCCAGGTGGCTAGGATTATATAAATAATTGACCCATCCCACCCTCCTCTCGCCGAAGAAGCTGCATAAAGCAACCCAAGAAGACCGACGCAAGGTAAGTGTGTACTATGTGTGAACGTCTTCATAGTTGTCGAGGAACTCTGGGAATGGTTTGAAACAGCATAGCGCTTACCCTGTGTAAGTTGTCTTGGGTTGCTTTATGCATCTTCTTCCTGCAGAGGAGTGTGGGAGGGGTCAATTGTTATATATATATATATATATATATATATATATATATATATATATATATATATATATATATATATACATACATACATACATACATACATAGTGGGGAGAACAAGTATTTTATACACTGCTGATTTTGCAGGTTTTCCCACTTACAAAGCACGAAGAGGTCTATAATTTTTATCATAGGTACACTTCAACTGTGAAAAAAGGAATCTCAAACAAAAATCCTGAAATCACATTGTATGATTTTTAAACAATTAATTTGCATTTTATTACATGAAATAAGTATTTGATACATCAGAAAAACATAACTTAATATTTGGTACAGAAACCTTTGTTTGCAATTACAGAGATCAGTCGTTTCCTATAGTTCTTAACCAGGTTTGCACAGACTGCAGTAGGGATTTTGGCCCACTCCTCCATACAGATCTTCTCCAGCTCCTTCAGGTTTTGGGGGTGTCGCTGGGCAACACAGACTTTCAGCTCCCTCCAAAGATTTTCTATTGGGTTCAGGTCTGGAGACTGGCTTGGCCACTCCAGGACCTTGAGATGCTTCTTACGGAGCCACTCCTTAGTTGCCCTGGCTGTGCGTTTCGGGTCGTTGTCATGCTGGAAGACCCAGCCACGTCCCACCTTCAATGCTCTTGTTGAGGGAAGGAGGTTGTTGGCCAAGATCTCGCGACACATGGCCCCATCCATCCTCCCCTCAATACGGTGCAGTCGTCCTGTCCCCTTTGCAGAAAAGCATCCCCAAAGAATGATGTTTCCACCTCCATGGTTGGGATTGTGTTCTTGGGGTTGTACTCGTCCTTCTTCTTCCTCCAAACACGGCGAGGGGAGTTTCAACCAAAAAGCTCTCTCATCGGACCACATGACCTTCTCCCATTCCTCCTCTGGATCATCCAGATGGTCATTGGCAAACTTCAGACGGGCCTGGACATGCGCTGGCTTGAGCAGAGGGACCTTGCTTGCGCTGCAGGATTTTAATCCATGACAGCGTAGTGTGTTACTTATGGTTTTCTTTGATACTGTGGTCCCAGCTCTCTGCAGGTCATTGACCAGGTCCTGCCGTGTAGTTCTGGGATGATCCCTCACCTTTGTCATGATCATTGAGGCTCCACGAGATGAGATCTTGCATGGAGCCCCAGACCGAGGGAGATTGACTGTAATCTTGAACTTCTTCCATTTTCTAATAATTGCACCAACAGTTGTTGCCTTCTCACCAAGCTGCTTGCCTATTGTCCTGTAGCCCATCCCAGCCTTGTGCCAAGTCATACCAAAGACATTATAAATGTTACATGCTGCTTTCTTGCTTGATGCCCAGCATTTAAAAGGATGGAGCATGGACAAACAACACTTATAAGGCAATAGCAATCCATTCAGTATAACCCTTGCCAAAAAAACTGATTCGGCAGCACAATGCTCTGCAATGAGTATGGTAAATCAAATCAAAAAATAAATTGAAAAAAATACATTTGTTATAATCACCTATATTTACAATCGCAAAACTATCCTAAAAGGTACAGTGGTGAGGAAAATGACAATGCATTAATGTGCCAGATGATGTGGCATATTATACTGTTGCAGTTTTGGAAGACCCAGGAGAGTTACATCCAACACATAAAGGAACCCTGGAGTTTAGATATATCCAAATATTTGTTTAGTTCGATTACCTTTCCCCTCATATCAGTGGAAGAGAAAGATGCGTTGTGACTGTAGTTAGAACTATCCCCATTGTTCTTTCCCTCATTCTCATACCTCAATCTCATATTCCATTCTCAAACCTCACTCTTCGACCCTGCCCACTGTGCTTCAGAGACGAACCACAATAGCTGGATCAGTGCGCCAGCCAATCGGCATGGCTGGGTGCCGAAAATCGGACGTGAGTGGTGACAAAGGCGCACGCAATAAGATCCCTGATCACACAGTTCTTAGTGAGTCTTAAGGTTTGAGCAAGAATCGAGAGTCCAGTTCAGAGAGAGGGAGGAGAGAGGGAGAGGGAGGTGAGAGGGAGGAGAGGGAGGAGTGAGAGGGAGGAGAGGGAGGAGTGAGAGTGAGAGGGAAGAGGAGAGGGAGGGGGAAGAGGGGAGAGGGGAGGGAGGGAGGGAGAGGGAAGAGGGGAGGGAGGGAGGGAGAGGGAAGAGGGGAGGGAGGAAGGGAGAGGAAGAGGGGAGGGAGGGAAGAGGGGGAGAGGGAAGAGGGGAGAGAGGGAGAGAGAAGAGGGAGGGAAGAGGGAGGGAAGAGGGGAGGGAGCGGGGGAAGAGGGAAGAGGGGAGGGAGGGAGGGAAGAGGGAAGAGAGGGAGGGAAAGGGAAGAGGGGAGGGAGGGAGGGAGAAGAGGGAAGAGGGAAGAGGGGAGGGAGGGAGAGGGAAGAGGGGAGGGAGGGAGAGGGAAGAGGGGAGGGAGGGAGAGGTGAGTGTGGGAGGAGAAGGAAGAGGGGAGGGAGGGAGAGGTGAGAGAGAGAGAGAGAGAGAGAGAGAGAGAGAGAGAGAGAGAGAGAGAGAGAGAGAGAGAGAGAGAGAGAGAGAGAGAGAGAGAGAGAGAGAGAGAGAGAGAGAGAGAGAGAGAGAGAAGAGAGAAGAGAGAAGAGAGAGAGAGAGAGAACTGTTATGAAGAGTCGATGGTCAGTCGAGCGTCAATTCAGTGTCAGTTCGAAGAATTCAAGGTGAACCATGCCAGGCGCTTGGAATGCAACGGAACGAGTGCTGAGAAGTACCTGGTGGACCAAAAGCAGAGCCATGGGCTTCCAGTCTCGGTTACCATGTCCTCCCTGACAAAATATCCTCACAACCAACTTCTCTCGCTACACGTCTTGCACACGCACTTTATAACTTTGCACCTTCCAGCACACACACCTCATCATTGACTCGAACTGTTGTGGAGCTTCAACCGAGGCAACAACAGTTCCTTTCAGAGCTCACATTACATGCACCCGCACACACCACACCTCCAACCTGCACTTTTCAATCACCCGCACTATAAACCATGTTCGTTGCCCACGAGCCATGCAGCTCACATATGGGTGAGACCAGCGTTGACACTATGCCCCACCTACTACACTACTCTGTCCATCAACATTTATTCTCTCCTTCTCCCAGAATAAAAAAAATGGTGTCTGTGTGTGTCGATTAATTGCAAGATGAACTCAGGAGCTTGTGTGTTTAAGTGCAAGATCTTTCTTTGTGACACTGTAAATAACGGTTTTGACTATATGTGTGCCTTCGCTAAAGTTAATACTGTATATAAATTTCCAAACTGCCCAATCATCTTTCCCAATTGGTTAGACACTTATGTGTAATTAGTGGTTTGGAATTCTGCCCCACAGTTTCGGTATGATCAGTGACGAGCTGACATCCCACTTCCGATATCGCTTGGTCGAACTCGATTTATAGTAGTGGGGCAGAAAGCATGGTTCACTCTCTGGTTCCTGGGGGATTCATTAGCTGTGAAGATAACGTGGGAATTGGACGCGAGGACCCTACCTAAATTAATCGTCTCAGACTACATCAGTGGTTGCTTGGTGGTTATCTGCAGCTCTTGGTTTCAGGGTCAACGGTCGGGAAGCGGTCCAAGAAGCCCCTCATGACTGGCCACTGAATCCGTAACAATCCATCATTCATATATATTAACACATTACCCATAGAATGATTCTGTCACCCCCCCCCCCACCCCCACTGTCACACACACACTTTTACTGTGAGTAAACTTCCACATGCAATTCTGATAACTCAACAAAAAAGCCCAAGCCTCCTCCTCACAACTCTGTCCCATCCTTGCTCCCAAACCCCACCCCAACTCTGTCCTCCCCTTCTCAGCCTCCTCCCACTCATAAGAGCAATGCTTTGGGGGGGGGGGGTGAATTTCGGTTGGTAAATTGCATGTTTAAGTTTACTCACATTAAAAATGTAATTGGTCGTGTGTGTGTGTGTGTGTGTGTGTGTGTGTGTGTGTGTGTGTGTGTGTGTGTGTGTGTGTGTGTGTGTGTGTGTGTGTGTGTGTGTGTGTGTGTGTGTGTGTGTGTGTGTGTGTGTGTGTGTGACACTGGAGGGGGTGATGCAATCACTCCACAGGTAATGTGCTAGCACTGTGTATCTCATCGTGCAGCATTTGGGTGAGAAAGTCAGTGGCATTGCAGACCTGCACTTTGCAAGCTACCAAATCTCGGGAGATGAGATCCAAGCATCGATTTTTCAGCCTTCCCTTGGGTTGTCAGCCCTGAGGCCTGTCAGGACGAGTCTATTGGCTTACAGAGAAGACAGCAACCGATTGTCATATGGTGTACAGTACATGAATTGTCGCTGAAATTCTTGTATTCGGCAAATATTTGTTAATAGGCAAAATACAGACAGTGGAAGCTTTGAAACAACTTGGCATAGCCCAGGCATCCCCAAATTTCGGGATAGTAACACACTTGTGTGCCGAATATAAATTAGCAGCAGTAGACATTCGGTGCTCAATATGGGTCCACCTGGAATCTTGGTCTGCATCTTCTTTTGTGGAAAAATTATATGATTAAATTTAAAGGTCCACAGAATCATAAAATCTATGTTTTTGGTATATTGAAAAGATATGGCTTCACATAACAACTCAATCATTGTTTTCTTGAATAAATATCTTGAAAGGAAGATATTAATGTTAGTTGGTGCCCTTTTATGCTTGGTTGACCTCAGGTTCATCCACGTCCAGTCGTCCAGTCTGACAGTTCCTTCGACACCATAGATTTTAACTGCCACCATGAACTGAAGATTCATCGTAAAGTTATTCGTCAAATTCGCTTTCTGACGAGTCTGAAGCGAGTTGTGCGCCATTTTATCCATTGTGTGCTGACAATACATGTCACGGCAATTTATCTGGAATTTTTTTAGGGCCGGGGACTCGTTGGGTTTTCGTTTTTTAATTGCAACACGTCAAAAAAATTGGAATTAAAAAACACGTTCAGTTGTTTGTTTATTACTTAAAATTCAAGATAATCAGGTCAAAAATTTTTTTTTTCCGATTCCTTGAACCTTTAAAAAAAATAAAGCTCGAGAAAGGTTATAAGGCATTTCATGAAGTATATATTTGCCATTTTATTCAAGGAATTAAAAAAATATATCATTAAGACACGTTAGAGTAGGAGGGTGCAAAAGGGAAGAAGTGTCGGTAATTTGGGAGGGGGAAAGAGAGAGGTTGAGTGGGGTTGGGGTTGGGGTTGGAGGAAAGGGCAATCCAGTCAGTGGCTCTCTGTTCAAACATCGCTCATGTCCAACACAGAAATGTTAATGGATTCAAAGCTTCAAGTGATGAAATTCAAAACTGCTGGCTCACTCGATAGTTTCCCTGTCCTCGCTCTGCTTACATCTAACTTTGATCATTATTAAAGCTTCCAATGCCCATGATTCGTACAATCATGATGAAGGTGGAGCAGGTCCACACCAAGATACTTTTACCCACTGTCTCTTATATGGTTAAAATCCCAGCTCTATGTTCAGTGTGCTGAACAAAAATAATAGATGATGTATGTGTCAGGCATTAAAAAAAAAAAAACGAAAGACCAACTTTTTACATTGAATTTCTAAACATACAGTCGAGTGCAAAAGTAAGAGTCCAGGAGGAAATGTATTAATTGAGACGTGATAACAAAATAAACTCGAAGGGCACTCGGTCGAGCACACGCCTCCGCCACACAATGCCTGATCCACATGAATGTATCAAGCCCAATACATTTTTGAAATATCATGCGATATAAACTCAGCAAAAATAAAAGCTTGACACTCATTATTTTTCAAATGGTGTTTAGAAACTTTTCTTGAAAGAGTTCTTGTTGTGATTATGGTTAAAGACATTGTCGAGGGCATTACTTCACACATTCATTCTACTGGTCGGGCCTACGTAGCACGTAACAGAGCACTGCACGCTAAAATCACGTTTCCACGTGACACAAGTCACGTGGCCTATTGATACACCTGCAATTGATCTCAAGGTAGCAGAGGAGAGTATCATCTCAGAAAAACAAGGTTTCATGGTTAATTATTCGTTAATTACCTTCGCATTGTGCGAAAGGTTATGTTTTGGTCGGCATGTATTTATTTATTTATTTATTTGTAATCTTGTGATTCGTATAACTCAAAAAGTATAAAACCGAATTGCATGAAATTTGGTGGGATGATTGGTTATTAGCCAAGAAGCATTCGATTAGATTTTGGGATCGTTCAGGTCAAAGGTCAAGGTCAAGGTCACAATCATCTTTTTACGATAACACGGTCAATTTTTATTCAATTTGCATGCAACTAACGCCAAAATGTTCAGAATTCAACGCCTCATCTTGTGAGATGCAATATGACACAATGACGCCCGTACTCTTGTTACCGGTTAGGGGTCAAAGGTTAGGGGGGTCACGACCTTGAAAAATATGCGGTTTTTGTCATAACCCGGTCAATTCTTGTCCGCTTTACATGAACCCAGCACCAAAATGTTCAGAATTTAATGCCCAATCTTGTGACACAATGACATCATACCACATGTCACCGGTTGGGGTAAAATGTCGGGGGGGGGAGGGTCACGCCCTTGAAAAATATGCGGTTTTCGGCATAACTCAGTCAATTCTTATTCGATTTGCATGAAACCAGCATCAAACCAGTTCCTCACACTCATACCAAGAACAAAAAAAGTAGTGGCGGCGAAGGTATGCGCTCTATGAGTGCCCATTCTAGTTTGCAATGCCACGACTGTCAAACATTCAGCATGAACGTGCCATTGGCATGCTGAATACGGGAACATCCGTCACTGACGTTGTGAGGGTTATGGGATGCAGTCGACAGACCATCCATAACCTTCAGACACATCTCCATCAAACTGGCACCACAGCTGACCGCCCCTGTCCTGGTCGACCACGTGTTACGTCATGCTCAGAAGACCGACAGATTGTCTTACGTCATTTGCGTAATCGGTTTGTCACTGCCACATCCACTGGGAATGAATTGTTTGGAGGTCGAGTGACTGCCCAAACCATTCGAAATCGCCTGCGCTCTGCTCGTCTTCTTGCACGGCAGCCATATCGTGGACCAATTCTAACCCGTTTCCATCGACGCCAACATCTTCTTTGGGCACGACGGCACCTGAGATGGACCCAGCGAGATTGGAATAGGGTTGTGTTTAGTGACGAATCAAGGTTCACACTAACTTTTGCTGATGGAAGGGTTAGAGTGTGGACAAGACGAGGAGAACGCAATGCCCAGTGTTGCGTACAGGAAGTGGATCGCTTTGGGGGCGGTAGCGTTATGGTTTGGGGTGGTATCAACGGTCATGCTCGATCCCGACTCATTGTCATCCAGGGAAACCTTAATGCGGCAGCATACAGGGATCAGGTTCTCGTTCCAGAGCTTTTACCATTCATGGCAGCTCATGGCCCAGGTCTGACTTTCCAACAGGATAACACCAGACCTCATACGGCCAATTTAACAACGAATTTCCTCAGGGACGCTGGCATCAATGTCATGGAGTGGCCCTCAAGATCTCCTGACCTCAACCCCATAGAGCATGTGTGGGATGTGTTAGGCAGGCGGCTCCATCAAGTAAGGAACCCTCCACAGAACTTGCAGGAGCTTGGTGCCATGTTGGTACAAATATGGCGGCGCATTCCCCAAGCTGTGTTCAGACGCATCATCCAATCCATGAGGAGACATTGTATCGCAGTTGTGAACACCCATGGAGGACACACCCGATATTGACATGATTTCATTAAGTTGTGATTCACAGTTTTTGATCATGGACATTGTCGTCGCATTTCCGGTGGAACCGATTCCATGACAAACATGATCTGTAAGCTATAGCATCTTTAATGACAAGAGAATTGAATACAATCGTTATTTCAAACCTATTTTCCAAAGTGTTCAAATTATTGACTTTGAAACGAGTGTTAAGTTTTTATTTTTGTTGAGTTTATATCGTTTTTTGGCCCCATCTCTCAACGGTGAAGAATGACTGATATTAAATAATTCTCGTATCCAGATTCGGATCTTCACCAAAATCGAATCAATTCCTCCTTGCCACACACACACACACACACACACACACACACACACACACACACACACACACACACACACACACACACACACACACACACACACACACACACACACACACACACACACACACACACACACACAAACGTGTTCACCAAGTTTCATCCGAATCCGTCCCCAACATTTTGAGATGTCATGTTATATATTGGTTTAGCCCGGTCTCTCAATGGCAAAGAATCACTTTAAAAATTATCAGATTGGATCCGAATTTGGATCTTCACCAAAATATAATCAGTTAGTCCTTGTCATGCACCAAATTTGTCCACAAAATTTGATCCGGATCCGTCCACAACTTTTTGAGGTATCCTACACACAGATAGACAAGCGGACAAACAAACAGACAGAATGGGGTTGAAAACATAACCTCGCCTTCGGTGGTGGAGGTAACACGAAAAAGAGCAATCAGAGATTGCAGACCCTCGTCAGGACTTGTTTTGTGTGGTGTTTGTGTACTGGTGTGTGACATAACTAGAACTGCCACTTTATAACTGCTGGCAGTGATGACCAGGTACCAGGACGTCCCGCTTTGATGCAACCCCAGTTTCATTGGACACCTGACCCTGACCCATAACGTTCACTATTATTCAATTGAATTGAGAATGAGATTGTAATAAATTCAATTCAAATCAAATGGAAGACCGAATAGGTAATAGTCCTGCATTGGAGTAATCACAAGGAACCTGAACAAGCAAAAAGCAAAAGTGAAGTCATCAGGAGGAACCTGGATAGGATTCGCATTTCAGCTGCTACTCCTCTACTCTCAAAACCATCCAGGCACAACCAAGTGAGGCCAATTAAAAAAAAATCACAAAGAACCCAGATCAAAAAAATAATTCTGGCCACCAGACCATGCAGCCGATCAGGTTGAAATTTAAAACGTATATTCCACATCAGCTACTAGATCAAAACTTTGAAGTTTCATGTCCATCGATTAAGCAGTTCAAGAGAAAGGGTTTTTCAAAAAGAGAAGGGATTAAGCGAACCGACTATCCAGCCCACCCTCCCGCGCATAGCATGGGTACCTCACTAGTATATGTATGTATATGTAGATATGGTTTGAAAAGACAATTTGTACCAATGTGTTGTTACTTATATTTTAAAATATAAAACGTTGCAGTGTTACGGACGATTGCATCTCATTTATAACTTTTTGAACATTCACTGTATTCGGGGTGGGGTTTCCAGCTCCAACACAACTTTACGGACAGGGACATCTTACAAGATATTTGTTTCCATGTTCTCAGTGTATTTGTGAAATAGTCCAACATCATGGTACAGACTTACCTTTCACCTGTCCCGTCTGGGTTTATAATAATAGGAGTTCCCCGACACTGAACTTCAACGAAGGAGGCCATTTGGCCCATTAAGGTGCTTCATGCCTCAGAAGGATGTGAAGCCAGTGTCCGACATATTAAATATCACAGTGTGTCTTTTCATAAAGAGTAAGCGGGTTATAGCTGGCACCCTGAACAAATTACAAATTCCTAACCAGCGAGGATCAAACATCAGACATCGCCATAAGCCCATTCATGTCAGCCTCGACCGACTATGCACTATCTATTGGCCACCAATGACAGATTTTTTTTTTAAGGAAAATGGCCTAAAGAGGGGATGGAATGCAAAATTGTGATGGAACTTTTCAAAAGGGAAATTAAAATGGAGAAAAATCCATGTGTGGTAATATGTGGAACACAAAATAACAATGCCAAAAGGTTGCCACCATTTCCAAAAAAACTGTCCATAGTTTTGACCACAACATGACTTTGCCAGATACTTGGTCCTACAGTACATAGGTCAAGTATGCCAGATATTAATAAACCTCAACCTGCAAGGAAATGCAGCCTTGAAATCGACTTTGAGACCCCATGCAGCTTCTCCCATAATTGTGTGATAGCTTGGAATGTAGCCCTCGCTCCAGCTCGTTATTTCAGTGCATCAATACGTGGTTTCTTTTGGCAACATAAGGTGAAGTTCAGCAAAGAATCCATTTTGTTTGTTCAATCAAGTGGTGGATAAGATACTGTCGATGTAAACACAATGGATCAAAGAAAGTTATTTATCAGGCCTCGTGCGTCAATGGAATAATGACGATGAATTTTCTCAACCAAATCCTAACCGCTGTGGGAAAGGAGCATGGAGCAACGTTTCAGGCTTGAACTATTCCACACTGCAATGGCCATAATCTCCAAAGATTTTTAGAACATTTGTTGTACTGTATGTGCATGCTTCTTTCTTAACGAACGAGATGACCAATCTCTGTTGAGCAACACAGTTGATCAGCACCTGGCATCATGGTGTGGGATTCCATTGGCCATTGCTTGTGCATCTGTATCACTCATTACCTCCACCACCGAAGGTGAAGGTTTGTTTTCACCCCTTTCTGTCTGTCTGTTTGGTTGTCTGTTTGTGTGCAGGATATCTCAAAAAGTTGACGGATCTGGATGAAATTTTGTGGACAGGTTGGGTGTGTGACAAGGACGAATTGTTTAGATTTTGGTGAAGATCCGGATCAGGATCCGACAACTAGAATTTTAAAAGTGATTCTTCACCATTGAAGCGATAGAGCCAAAAATGATATATAGCACGATATCTCAAGAAGTTGAGGATGGATCCGGATAAAACTTAGTGGACACGTTGGGTGTGTAAAAAGGAAGAATTGCTTCAATTTTGGTGAAGATCTGGATCTGGATCTGGATCCGGATACGAGAATTATTTAATTTTTATGTGATTCTTCACCATCAAGAGGTAGGGCCATAAACGATGTAGTCCTGTATATCATGATACTTCAAAAATGTATTGGGCCCGATATGTTCTCGTGGATCAGGCATTGTGTGGCAGCAGTATATGCTCCACTGAGTGCCCTTCTAGTTTGCATCTGTATCACTCATGTACAGGTAACGTTATAGCCCTTGGGTACATGCAACAGTTACAGAAGTTATCCATATCTTTGTTATATTTTTTGAAGACAATTTTATTCATTATTAAAGATTTCTCATTTGCATAATTTGTTCCAGGTACCCTTGCTCACATCATTGCTTCTCTTCTGATGTGGTCTCCAATTAGCTCAGGATTTCTAAGCTGATGAGCCCCTGAGGGTGAAACAGATAACTCTTTTTACACAGTAAACTTGGCGTTTGTTCTCTCGTCTTGTTGATGAATTGGGTAATCAGTGTTGCTTTATGTGTTTTTATGGAAGGTCGAGGCTCATGCAAGAACGAAGTGACGAGTGTAAGCACACAATAAAGCAAGCGTATGGATGAACAGCAAAAGAGAGAATTGAAAACAGAGGTACCCACAAGTAAAAGGGTTGGGTTAGGTGGGGTTATAAATGGGATGGAAAAGATGGTATGTTGGGATTGGGGATCATGGTTATTGAAGTTAAGCTGAGGTGGTACAAAATGTCACAAAAAACGACTTCCAGAGAAGAAAAGTCAATAAACATAGTAAAGTAGATAACTCACACAAACAGAGCATTTCAGCCTTCAAGGCAATTCCAGAAATTATATTTTTTCAATGAATAATAAAAAATAACACTATTTTGACGAAAAACAATTCTTGTTCGTTATTTGCTGTTTTTTATGTTTACATCCAGCATCGAGACTCATGGAAGAGCAAGGTGATCTCGAGGGTAATAGCATAATGTACTGATGATGGGGGCAGCAATTGGACACAATAAACAAATAAATTAATGAAAAGGACAGAGAGAGCAGGAGAGGGGAGCGGGGGAGGAAACAGAGTAACCTGCAAGTAAGAGGGGTTTGGTATCAGAGGGTTAATGGGGGTATAAAAGATAATGGGTAGGGATAGGATATGTAGTGAACTACCTGCTTGATACCCTGGAGGGAAGAATGGGATACAATATAGACTCATGAACACAGTTTCACAAACAAGAGAATAGAGGAACAAGAGTTGAGGGTGAGCTGCAAGCATACATTTTGGGAGCTTAATCAGGATGGGGTTACTGAAGAACGCATGCATCCTGGAGGAGCTGCTGAGGCTCACAGGGCTGAAATAGTAGAGGGAGCGAGACCAGAGGAGATAAACAAACAAAAAAAAATGCAGAGAGGTCACCAACCTATCCGTCACATGTATTTTGCTTCCACTTCATTGCAAGTGATGCAAATAAACTTGGAGAGCTTTAGATTCCACAGATTCCAGGAGAGAGGGACTTCATTATTCACCATCAAGTAATAAAGGAGAGCAGTACTCCATTGAACTATTGAGAAAGGTTTTGGTAAACTGTTTCGTTCTGCTTTTTCAAGTTTATATTGATAGATAACTTTGTTTGACTTCGGCATCGTGTTTGGCCTTGTAGTTAAATGCATTTACATCCCATTTGCTTCCTTTAGTATAAATTTATATAACACCATTTGTGTGTTGACGACACCACAATGGAAATTCATAACCTTGGACAGTCCCCATGATGATCTTACCTTATGAGATAAAATTTTCTTCACCAGTCGTCCAAAGCGCAAAAACCCTCCAACTAGTACTGATGGGTAGCTTCATCGTTTGGGTAGCTTCATCGTTTGGGTAGTGATTTGTGATTCCTGTCTTGAGAAATTTATTTTGCGCACTCACCCTCACTCTCAAGTAGGGTCTCGCAGGTAACAGTGACGTGTTTTCTTGTTATCATTTATTTATGCATGAAGACATACATTATTCTCATTCAGCCAACATGTAAGACTAATATATGTGCAGCCAAACAACTTTGAGTGTACAAATTAAATAAACATTGTTAATAAACAAACCTATCATCGGTACTGTGAGCTTTGGCTGTGGGTGACCGAATTTTCGTATTATGTGTCAGCCAAATAAACATTGACAAAAGATAAATTAATTCCTGCCCTCAAAGCTCAGACCTTTTTGCTGATGCATTCTGAGAAATTTTCTTCTGACACTCCAAATAGAAACGAGTGACAACAGTAGCTTAGTTTCAAATGGCAGCCATTTTGGAGGCAGAATGTACAAAATTCTGGAGAAGGATACATAACATCTCCCAAGACAGTGTCCAAACAACTTTGCATGAATGGTTTGAACAGAAGCTCTAAGCAACTTAAAAAAAAAAAAATGCACTTTATGTGGAAACGGCATTGAAAGCTTCCCGTGGGCCGAGGCACTGCTTGGGTGCCGTTTATCCATTGGTTAACAGCACACTGAAGTCTGTGTGCTAATTTGTGTGATCTTATACCGAATGCCTTAAAAATAAATAAAAAAAATGAACCTTTTGGTTGTCCTCGGTTACGACAGGCACGGTGTTCGTGTGGCAGGCAACACCTGATGATTAAAAAAAAAAAAAAATCCACAATGCAATGGCCATAATAGGAAACAGTGTGGCTCCACAATGGTTGAAGAGTTCAAAAAAAAATAGAAGAAAAGTAGACACGTATATAGACGAGATACGGTATATGTATTACAAGCGGGGTATGCTTACACATTGTGTAACTATACAAACCATGCTTCCGCATTGTCTGGGGTCGCTCACCTGCATTTGATTTTTCATTTATTTATTGGTTCATGAGCGCCAGCCAGAGTGACCACTATATTTGTTGTGTCTGTCTGTCTGTCTGTGTGTCTGTGTGTCTGTGTGTCTGTGTGTCTGTGTGTCCAGAGTATAACTCCGTGCACTTTGATCCGGTCTTGATGAAACTTGGTTATGTGTTAGATATCAATGTCGAGTTGTGTTTTCCTGGATGAGGGAATTCTACGCCCATTGTGGGCGGAGCCACGCCCAAAAAATAGCCATTTTTAGGGGGTAGTCAGATTTAAAAATCTATCTTCTCCAAGGGAATTGACTGAATGGAATGGGTTCTTCTGTATTTGAATAGCAAAATGAATTATCTAAAACTTGTGGTTGTCCGATTTTTCATTTTCGTCCCAAGGTCAAGGTCAAAAACTTAGAAAATTGCGAATTTTGACATAAAAATCGTACGACCGCCCAAACTTTGAGAGCTCGGATGACAATATTTTTTATGCATAATCTTGGTCATTCCCCACCTAAAGTCTTGAAACCATTTTGCTCCATCTCAAACACCTTGCCCGTGGCGCCCCCTTCAAGTTTGTTTTTACGCTAATTTCATCAAAGTATGGATAATAATTAATCCAAGGAGTGCGAAATGCCATATAGCCTATTTGACGTTATATTGTTCCTGGAATGTTCTAGAGGAAGTTTTGCACCAAAGGTCATAATCCTTGACCTTTGACCTTTAAAGGCCACAAAGATCAAATTTTCAAAGTTGTGGGTATCAAACCGGGTTTGACATTCTTCGACGAACGAACTCCAATAAGCTATAGCACATATCCTGTTTCCTTATTTTAATGTCCACAACATTGTTTTGTGACCTTTAAAGGTTTTTCAAAGGTCAAATTTTGAATGTTGTTGAACGAAACCGGGTTTTCGACATTTTGCAGCTAATAACCTGTCACCCGTACCACATCATGTTGATCATTTATATAACTTGGTCAAAAATTATCACAGTCTCATCCTTGACTTCTGAAACAATCTACATCGTCAAATACCGCTCGTGAACCATAGTCGTCTTCAGACTTGTTTTCATTTATATCTTCATTTATTTATATTTTCATCTATGGATGTTGACTGACAATTCTGTGATTTTTCCTGGTGTATTGGTTTCGATGTCCATTGGCCCGCAGAATTTCAGCTTTCTACATCACCCGGAAGGTACCGATCTTTAGTGAGTGAGTCAGTCAGTGGTTAGAAAGTGCTTTATCAGAGTTGCATAAGAAATGCAGGAAGACATGCATGATTTGACATTGCTGACCAAGATCTCTTGGCACTTTTGCTACAAATTGGGTACGAGTAATCATGCCATTGTATTATTCAACATTATTTTTTTTTAAATTACAGAAACAAACTAGAGGGGGAGCACTCGATAGAGTGCAAAACCACCGCCGCCAATACTGCTAGGTCACTCATGTGAACCTGATATCCTATTCATTCAATTTGACGTCAACAGTGCTCACAGAGTTATAGTTTGCAACTTTCCCTTTTACATACTCAATTCATTAGTCATAACTAGGTTCCTTGAGACAGAAATTGATTTTACGTGGGTATATCCACCTGAAGTTCCAAAATCAGCCGCAATTATAATTTTGGCATTTTTTTTTGTTGGATATCACTTACAACATGTAGAAATACAAAAAAAAAAAAAAATCGAAATTTTGTTGAAAAAAAAGTTGCCAAAATTTTTTTTCTCTAAACTTTTTTTTTGGGGGGGGTGGAAATCACTTAAAACATGAAGAGATGCAAAAAAAAAAATTCAAATATTTTTTCAAATTGGCTGCCATATTGGATTTTGGACCAAGTCCAAAATCTAATGGCATGATCCTTGGACCAGACCAAACCCCCCACCAAGTTTCTTCGAAATCCGTCGAGGAGTTTTTCCGTAATACTGTTCACAAACAAACAGAAAGGGGTGAAAACAGTAACCTCCATCCATCTTTGATGGTGGAGGTTAATGAATAAAAATATTTATACTAAATATAAAAAACAATGTAGGGATGACAAACTACAGTCTAAAAAAGGTTTTAAACAAAGATAGGGATGATGTTGGTTTTAAGGGTAGCTAACATTATTGCTATCATATAACAATCCCGATATCACTGCCTCCTTTACACTTCATCATTTATTACTTCAAGCTTCTACAAATACTCCACTGGTTATGACAGTACTTGTTTACTCTTGTGGTGTAGCCACATACTGAGACGCTACAATTTAGCAGCTCAACTATAATGTTAACTAGCATAACACTCGCTCTGCGAGACATGTTGGGGTGGGTGTGTTTGAGAAAGGAACTGATGCAGAGTATCAGTAGTAATTTTACTTTAAAGCAGTAAGTGGAATACGATTTCACTGTTTCAGAACCATTTTATTTACTTTTGTTTGTACCATGCACCTCATATGGTCTTTGAGATAATGTGAGCCGAATATCACGTTACTCGAGCGCAGAACAAAGTCGAAGATAGCGCGACACTAAACCACAAACTCGGAAATAATATACAAGAATACCAGTACAGATTCATCAACTTCTTACAAACTGCATGTACATCTCTAATAACAACATTCTGCTATTATCTGCATTTGTGATTGGTTCGTCGAACTTAAAAAATTTTTTTTAAAAAGAGCAGGAAAGACAGCTAAAGTTGCAAGCACTCCCTGAAATTGTATCGGAGCTTCTTATACTTATGCTGAAATGAAATATTAGAGCTTCTAATAGTTTTCATTCGACATTAGTCAGGAGGCAGCGATGTAGAGATTGTTATGTGATGGCAATACTGTTAGCTACTCTCTAAACCAACATAAATCGCTATCTTGCTTAAACCTATTTTAGACTGTAGTTTGTCATCCCCACATTGCTTTTTTATTCAGCATAAATATTTTTTATTCACTTGTATATTAGATATATGCTGACAAGATTTGCCTAGAGATATCCACACTCACCTCTGAGAAGTCTAGTCTGAGCTTGAATCCCGACAGATCTAAAAACTTATCCTGGTGTTTCACAGGCAGGGTGATTCATCAATGGATGGACGCTAAACTGGCATCACATCTGCCGGCATTGTAGTTGGTGGACGTTAAAGATCCCACAGTGTCCTTTGTGAATAGTCAGTGAGCAATCACCGACACCATGGCCAAATTCCTGCCATAAATACTGCTGGGAGAGGGATAGTAAACTGTCCAATGAGATTATTGGACAAGAAACTGCTTTGGCAGAACCATCTGTCTGTAACGCACTCTGTCGTACATCAAAAAAAGGGGGGGGGGGGGAAAAAAACTCGACACCGAGCTTCCCCATGATATATATATATATATATATATATATATATATATATATATATATATATATATATATATATCTTATTCTTTTGTGGGGATGGCAATAGGGGGTAAAGAAGGTAAGGCAGACTAGTTATTTCATTAAATAAATATTTAGCATAAGTGTTTGGTTTCTCTGCGAAATGGTAGGACATGCTTGTGTCAAAACATATCTCGCAGAAAAGCAAAAGTTCTTTCCTGCCCTTCTGTAATGTTTTGAAAGACCCCCACCAAGGGGCATTGCACCCCAATGACTGTGCGAGAGGTAGGGTCCATACCTTCAAAGCTTGGCGAGTGATCAATCAATGCATCCGGCTCAGCACAGTCGGAAGGGATTATAACACCCATGTGGGGAGAGCTGTGTGGCAGTTTTTGAAAGCACAGTTGGAAAGCTGACAGTTAGTGAGACAGCCGTGTGAAAAAGTAGTTGTGAAGAGTTGTTAAAGAGTGTGCGCATGCATTGGTGTTGCACATATTTCAGGCAGGCCCGTCGCTAGGGGGGCATATGGGTGCAATGCCCCCCAATGGCGCATCTGGTGCCCCCCCCCACTTGTACGCCACCCATTTATGCCATGTTGCACCCTGTGAACAACTTAGTGTTTAAGGACGAGCACCCACTGTGAACTCCTTGCTGTTTAAGAGTTGGCCTGTGTGAACTAAAACCCTTATTCCAGATGTTCAACATGGTGAATAATGCGGCCTTCTTGGATAAACTGTTCTTTACTAATATCCTTCTTTGAATAACAGTCAAGAGATAAGTGTGCGCTTGCCAGCGCATCTCCAAAAGCAATTGGCAAGACAATACAGTCCAAGCCCACAAGATAAAAGATAATAACGCAAGCACAAACACCAGCAGCCAAGACGACAGACAGCCGCAAGACCTCGTGTTGAATGTCGATGCTCTGGGTGGTTTTATATATATATATCGTGGATCATTTAGTTTTATGGAATAGCCAATCAGCATCTTCGATATGGAGGCCCTATTAAGCAGGTTACCTGATTGGTTGCAAGTTAGGTATAAATGTAATATAGTCATAATATGATAATATAAATAAGGAAAAGACATAAATTTACATAATTAAAGATGAAGTGCACCACATGAACTTTACAACCCTCCATCTTACAAAAGTAATTTTCTAATAAAAATTAAAAATATGTGCGTTTGCAATCGTGCTTACATTTGAAACCTGTTTTTGGTGCATGGATCATTTAATAAATAAAACTGTCAACCGTCAAATGTCACGAGTCGTGAGATTAGTCACAGAGACCGCTAGCTCGCAGCAGTAGAAAAAGACATGGATGATAGATATACGAAAATGGCAAAGAAAAGGAAAAAGGTTGCGGTTGTGGTTGTGGTCAGCTGCTTTGTACTTCTGATGTTTTAGTTAAATGTTGGTGTGTGAGTGACCGCGTCAACTAATAGCGGCCGGTTCGCCCACCGAACGAGCAATTCAGTCGTGACTTTCCGGAACAATGCCGGAAACCAGTCACGAGTGGGTTCTTAATCCCACCACGGCCCAGTCCGTATTCTACCCGCGCGAAATAGGGTCAATCGTCGAATATCGATATACCTAAGTACTCGCGCGGGTAACCTACTGAGGGACCATACCTCGGCGGAGGCCTGCTTGGAAACGAACCGCTCAAGCGGTCCATTCCGAGATAACCGAGCGGGTATTATCGCCCGACCCGATTCTACTTATCGGGTATTTAAGACCAAACTAACATTCCACAATGCAAGATGGCATTTCAATAAGGGAAAGAGGACACGGCGAATCAAAGTATGGATAATCATTTAAATCATTTTTCATCATCATAATTAATATTTAAATCAGCACATTTATTACAACTACACATGTATACAGGAATAATCACGCAGTCATGCAGGTATTCAAAAACACCAACATGCACGTATACCGAAAAAGCAATGAATGCGGCATGGCACGCAGGCAAGACAAAACGCTTGCACCGTCTAGAAGCAATTATCAATGTGCAGTCACCTACACAGCTTTACTTACGGGACTCCGCGCCACAGCATTCATTCAAAAGACCACCCCCATAGACCTTTATGGCGTGGGACTTGGCAGACCGAACGAGTCCCACGAGACCGTTGCAGGTTACCTGCCCCCTCGTGGTGTCTTGCGGTATGAGCCTCGACGTCCCGTCCCCACGGCAGCGAGCGTAGCCGCGCCTGAGCTCGGACCTTCCGCGTGGCCGGCGAGCTCTCTCCGGCTCTCCTCACACGAGCGCGCAGGTTCGCGCAACACCGCTGGCAGAGCTGCGCCTCCAGTCCGCGTCTCCTTCGCGATGCCCGGACTCTCCACCGACTGCAAGCTCCAACGAAAGGGTCGCTCCCCGGACCGCTTCTCCACAGACGAAGACCACCAAGACTTCCACCCGACTCCTTCCACCAAGACCACGAGAAGAGAACGAATGCCCGAGAGAGCCAGCAACCACCGAGAGAGAGAACGAACGCCCGAGAGAGAGAACGAACGCCCGAGAGAGAGAACGAACACCCGAGAGAGAGAACGGACGCCCGAGAGAGAGAACGGACGTCCGAGAGAGAGAGAACGAACGCCCGAGAGAGAGAACGGACGCCCGAGAGAGAGAACGAACGCCCGAGAGAGAGAACGAACGCCCGAGAGAGAGAACGGACGCCCGAGAGAGAGAACGGACGTCCGAGAGAGAGAGAACGAACGCCCGAGAGAGAGAACGGACGCCCGAGAGAGAGAACGGATGCCCGAGAGAGAGAACGGACGTCCAAGAGAGAACGAACGGACGTCTGAGAGAGAACGAACGGACGTCCGAGAGAGAACGAACGCCCGAGAGAACGAACGAACGCCCGAGAGAACGAACGAACGCCCGAGAGAACGAACGAACGCCCGAGAGAGAGAACGAACGCCCGAGAGAGAACGAACGAATGCCCGAGAGAGAGAACGAACGCCCGAGAGAGAGAACGAATGCCCGAGAGAGAGAACGAACGCCCGAGAGAACGAACGAACGCCCGAGAGAGACAACGAACGCCCGAGAGAGAGAACGGATGCCCCGTGCGTCCTTTTTATTATTCTCGCCCCGCTTCTCCGCTTTCGCTCAGCTCTCGCCCCGCCCCTCCGCTTTCGCCCCGCCCCTCCTATTTCGCTCAGTTCTCGCCCCACCCCTCCGCTTTCGCTCTGCTGTTGCCCCACCCTCCTTCCAGAACTTGCGGGAACCTTCTCGGAGGAGGCGTTTTCCCGCCAAATCGGGGATGCTCCCTTGCCGCTGTACTTGTCTTCTTCCACAGCAGGGTGGAATTCACCGTCGCTTGCGCTCACAACGAAACCCCCCGCGTCAGTTTGCAGCGACGTTGTTCGCTGGGGACTCGCCGCCGCTGGTGCAAAGATGGCGTCGTTTCGGAGACGAAGGTGAGGCGATGTTTGTGGTGTGGAGATGTTGACGGTTGCTAGCGGAGTGGTGAGGATGGCGTGGTTACTGAGAGGCAGGTGTGGTTGTGGTTGTTGTGAAGCGGTTGGTGGTTGGTCCAAAATAACGATAGCAAAGAATAACGGCTACCTGAAGATTCACAGCCCGGGTGACACGAAAAAATCCCATTAAACAACGGTGGGGAAATCTATCTGAACTAAGGACCTTTATGGTGTTCTGCGAATTTCCACAGCTGTAGCAATATTAAATCGAGCTGAGATCAATTTGGTTGGTATGCGACGGCAACCTCAGGATAGATGCATCACTGCTGCATGAATACAATAGTATACCGGGTTATCAAAAATATTAAATATTATAATTGTGCCCTCCCCCCATCAAGTTCATATGTCCCCCTTAATACTGAGCCCTGGCGACGGGCCTGATTTCAGGTGAGTGGTCAAATGAAGGCACAAATGGATGAACAGTGCTCCAGAGACCAGCACCACGGAGTCCGGATGAGGAGTGCAACATCTCCCGTGAACTGGTCCCAAGTAATACATATGGAATGGTCTTTTCATTCTTGTCACCTCTTCCCTGTCGTGTGTGTGTGTGTGTGTGTGTTTGTGTGTGTGTGTGTGTGTGTGTGTGTGTGTGTGTGTGTGTGTGTGTGTGTGTGTGTGTGTGTGTGTGTGTGTGTGTGTGTGTGTGTGTGTGTGTCAAAGGTAATGGATAAGCCATTGTGATTACATGAGGGGCGTGCAGGATTATATTCTCTCTCTCTCTCTCTCTCTCTCTCTCTCTCTCTCTCTCTCTCTCTCTCTCTCTCTCTCTCTCTCTCTCTCTCTCTCTCTCTCTCTCTCTCTCTCTCTCTCTCTCTCTCTCTCTCTCTCTCTCTCTCTCTCTCTCTCTCTCTCTCTCTCTCTCTCTCTCTCTCTCTCTCTCTCTCTCTCTCTCTCTCTCTCTCTCTCTCTCTCTCTCTCTCTCTCTCTCTCTCTCTCTCTCTCTCTCTCTCTCTCTCACAAACATCGTGTTTTTTTGATTTTTTTGGGCATGGCGTCAAGGCAGTTGTTTTCGTTCTTTGAGCTGTGAGTTGCTCCACTTACTGTTTTTACCTATCCCCTATTCGCTCCCTTGTGTCCTTATTTATGCTTGTGAATGTTTTTCCTGTGTGTCCTCCCTTTATAAAGAGAGAAAGAGAGAGCGCACGGTAGGTGTTACTTGGGTGCTTTTCGGAACCTCCTGGTTTTGAGGCCTATGTTCCATATGCTGTGTTTCGAGTCTAGCCAGTGTTTTGGCTGCTTAAAACGTTTCTTGGACTTCGCCATCTTCTTTTATTTTCCTCCACTTGCTGGTGCTGCCAGTTTATTTTGTATACTTCAACTTTTCTTTCGTGAAATTTCCTTTTAGCTTTGGCAAACATGCGTTTGAACAATAGCATACAGTAGATGAGTCACTTAATTGAAAGAATGGCCTTGTAGTCTGTCCACCCAACAGAGTTTGGGTCGAAGATGTTGTGATAGGCTTGGGAGTGCTTGTTGGTTTTGAAAACGTCTTCGCGGCTTCGAAGATGAATCAACGGGTTGTCATTTTTCTTTCCAAGGAGCACAATGTCGTTTAGGCGGTTGAAACCGGTTTGTCAGTGCCGTTGGACATGTTTGCTAATGGAAGTCCATTGGAGACACGGTGGTGAAAATTATTTTTTCAATTGTGCCGCCTTTTGTTAAAAGTGAAGAAATTGTCTCCATTTTAAATCAGTTTCGTACGGTGGGAAAGCGAATCTATTCCTTTTAATTTGCGATCTGATGCTTCAGTTTTCCATATTATGTCTTTCTGGCAGGATTGTTACATTGTTTTTAAAAAAAATAACACCCAGTCACTTAATCCCTTTGCAACCTTGCTAGTTGATAACCACAACTACTAAATCTGCATCACAAAGGAGATGATGACATGCTTCAATTGCGGTGAGAATGGACATTTAAAAAATGCTTGTCCTAAGGTTGTCGTTGGTGGCACATCTCGATGGGCATAGCCAAATATCATCTCTCGTGGTTCGTTTAGGATGGTAGGGCCTGGCGATGCCTCCAGTAATCAACCTTTGCTTTCGACAGTGGAAATTGAAAAACCCCTGGCGGATAACGAAGGTTTCATCATCGCCCCCTCAAAAATGAGACAAAAGCATCATAGTGCCTGAAAGGATGTCAGGACGAGCTGTCCAAAAAATATTGTGCCATTGAGTTTGCGTAATGTTTCCAGATTTGAAACGGTGACTCCCATTGTTGGTTTCGATATGCAAAACAGATTCAGTGTTTTAGCGCCAGATGACGAAGGCATTTCTGTTCATGATAGTAGTGAAAAGGGACCGAGCACAATGCCCCAGGAAGTGGCTGTGACCACCTCCATCATTGCTGATACTGTAATCATTAATAACAAACCTGCTCCAGGCCCACCCTTTGCTGAGTGTGCAGCATCTGAAGCTATGAAGGAAGAAGATGTAACACCTGCTCCTCCTCCAGTTTAATGTAAAGCTTCCATTTTGGAAACATTAGTTTCTCTTTTAGCGGAATGTAAACTTCCACTTGCAAACAGCCGGTCCACCTCGGGTAGAGTGTGAAGCTTCCATTGTGGAAACGCTAGTTTTGGAGTGTGTGAAAGTAAACCCACTCTGTGGGAGTACCTCCTGTGCAGCTTTCCTTCACAGGGCAGCTCACCGGATGACGGGGTTGGAGCAAAGCCTTCAGACCCTCAATCTTTGATGATAGGAGGGAAACCACAGGGTTACATTCCCGGGTCAGATTGCGGGAGAGTGTGTCAGAGTGGTGCTGAGGTGTCGTCCACCAGATGGCAGTCTCCTTGGGTTAACCTGAGGTGGTCTCTTCGGGTGGGTGCCTGTAATCTCCTATCCCAAAGAGAGGATGATCACCTGTCTCTGTTATCATCTGAGCTCAAGCGATTGGACATCGGTATTGCAGCACTCTCTGAGGTTCGGAGACTGGATTGCGGCGAGATCATGGCGGGTGGTTACACCTACTATTGGTCTGGTCGCTCTGATAGTTACCATGCCCAAGGAGTTGCTGCAGCTGTGTCCAATAAGCTGACTCCAACGATAAATGAGGTAACACCGGTCAATGAGCTTATTATGAGACTAAGGATTCTTCACTCCTTGGGTGTCATTTCCCGGGTCTCTGTTTACGCTCCGACTGAGGTGAGTGATCTCACCGTGAAGGACACATTCCATGCCACGCTCGAGTCTGTGGTTGATCAGTGCCCCAGGCGAGATACACTTCTAGTCTTGGGGGATTTCAATGCATCGACTGGAACTGATAGGGACGGTTATGAGGTGTGTGTTGGTCCCCATGGGTCTGGAACTATGAACCAGAATAGCACTAAGTTCCTTGACTTTGCAAGAAGTCATGGACTCAGGGTGGCTGGTTCATGGTTTCAGCGCCCACAAGCTCATCGCTGGACTTGGTATTCCAACGCTGGTGGTGTGGCAAAGGAGATTGGCCATGTGCTCGTTGATGGTCACTGGAGGATGATCCAGATCTGTGGGGTCTACCGGAGTGCTCAGTTCCTCAATACTGACGACCGGCTTGTTGTAGCAACTCTTGAGTTGTACCTTAAATCCAGGAGAATGGTACCATCCCAGACAAGGCTGGATGTTGGCATGTTCAAGGATGAGAGGGTGCCTGAGGAGATGCGAACAGGCTGAGTGGAGATTTGGTGGGTCTGGGTGCTTTGGGAGATCCTGAATTGTTGTGGAGTGCCTTCAAGACCGCTGTCCTTGATGATGTCAGTGGATGTCTTGGAACTCACCGTCGGGCGAAGAATAATTTTGTCTCTCAAGGGACACTGAATACCATTGACCAGAGTCCCAGGGCCAGGCTGAATGGCAGAGCTGAGCTTTTCAGAGAGCTGAGGCAGAAAGCTGTATGTGCGCTAAGGACAAGGAGGCCTCAGGTCAGGTATGGGAGCATGTGCCAGAACAGCACGTCGCTGCGTCCACTTTCCGCCGGCACTCCAGGGGCCTCTGTCTGGCCATCCTCCAGGCAGATGCCAGGCCCATCCCCATCTCCTTGAGATGATGGTCAACCTGTTGCAACCATGAGGCACGTGGTCGACCCACTGGCCTCCTCCACTCATGAGACTCCCTCGCTGAGAGAATCTGGTGAGCAGGATCAGAGTCAGGAAAACGAGCCACATGTCCATACAGCCGCAACTGACGCTCACGGACTATGCAGGTAACAAATCTCATCCGAGTCTCTCTCAGCAACCGCTCGTTGGACACAAAATCCGACCAGTGATAGCCAAGGATTCTCCGAAGAGACCCGGTACCAAAGGAATTAAGTCTCCGTCTCAGATCCTTGGTCAGAGTCCAAATCTCGCACCCATAGAGCAAGACTGGAAGTACCAAGGACCTGAAGACTCGGACTTTCGTCCTCCCGCACAGGTACCGGCAACGCCACACCCCATGATCCAGTGAATCCATGACTCCCCAGGCCCGACCCAGACGTCTATTGACATCTGACTCGCAGCCAGCAGAGACATGAATATCACTGCCAAGGTAAGTGAATCTCTCCACGACCTCAACAACCTCACTACAAACCGACCCGATTTGTTATCGGTCAGACAAGGAGGCCTCTGTGCGAGGAATCTATGAACGGGTAGAGCATCATCTGTGGTCAAGTGATTCTCGCCCTGCTTCCAGGGGAATTCGCACATTGCGTTCGTCAAAGCCCATTCCTCAGTGTACTGCAGTTAGACCAGAAGGTGGTGGGCTCTTGACAGAGGAGTCTGAAGTGAAGGCCCGCTGGGGCGGTTACTTTGTGCGGTTGTACCAGGCTGATCGACCAGCTGCCGAGTTTGACATCAGGGATGTTACAATCCCTGTTGCTGACCCTCCAATCAACTGTGGTCCATACCGATACCTGTGCGGGAGGATGAAAGTCTGAGTCTTCAGGTCATTGGTGCTTCCAATCTTGTTCTATGGATGTGAGACTTGAACTCTGACCAGGGATCTGAGACGGAGACTGAATTCCTTTGGTACCAGGTCTCTTCGGAGAATCCTTGGCTATCGCTGGTCAGACTTTGTGTCCAATGAGCGGTTGCCGAGAGAGACTCAAATGAGATTTGTTACCTGCTTAGTCCGTGAGCCTCAGTTGTGGCTGTATGGACATGTGGCTCGTTTTCCTGACGCTGATCCTGCTCACCAGATTCTCTTAGCGAGGGAGTCTCGTGAGTGGAGGAGGCCAATGGGCTGACCACGTGCCTCGTAGTTGCAGCAGGTTGATCAGCATCTCAAGGAGATGGAGATGGGCCAGGCATCTGCCTGGGGGATGGCCAGACGGAGGCCCCTGGAGTACCGGCGGAAAGTGAACGCAGTGACGCACTGCTCTGGCACATGCTCTCATACCTGACCTGACCTGACCTGACCTGACCTGAAAGTAACCCAAGATCATTCGGACCGATTACAATACGGACCAGGCTTGCCTCTGGAATGAACCAGCTTCAAATCAAGAATCGGAGGGTGTTACTGTTGTCTCACCCACCGAGATTTTAAAGTTTCTTCGAGATACTTTTCCAGAGAAACACATTAAAATTAACCATAACAGCACTTCGTAGAGCGGATACCTCTGCCAGGCTGATTCGTTTGCGTTTTGTATCCCACTGATAGGCTGGATCTGGATTCAGACCTGAACCAAAGTCAAATTGGTTTGTTCTTGTTACCTAACCAACTCATCTACCTAGTTTTGTCACACTCATCGAGGTATTGTCTCACTCAACTTTTTGAGGTATCGTGTTCCATATCATTTTGAGCCACATCATTCAATGGTGAAGATTAATTTCAGATTTCTTGGATCTGGATCCTGATCCCGATATTAATCGAAATCTAATCAATTCTTCATTGCCACACACCCAACTTGTCCACCAAATTTTGATGGAATCCGTCCTAAATATTTTGAAATATCCTGGTCACAGACAAACAGACAGACAAACAAACGACAGTGGTGAAAACAAACTACAGTGGGTAGCATAATACGTGCTGTAGTTATGATGTTTACCCCGTTCAGACACAATCGTGGAACTTATATTTATATACAGTAGGTACGAGCAGGTACTCCTCACTCCCTTTCTTCTTCAAGGCCTGAACGCCTCCTCCCCATCCCAGCCACAAGTCCTCAACCCCAAGTCTTCAAGTCCTCCTCACAAACCACAAGTCATCAAGCCACATCGAAAGTCCTCAAACCCCTCTCACCCAAACACCCTCCTCTGCCGACCCCAAGAACCCACACTCCTCAAAAAAGTGAAGGCGCATTCTCACATCGATCACACATTCTTGCATCAAATAGATAGACAGAAAGACAATACAAAATTGCATTACACAAACATTACACAAGGTTCATTCTTACAAAAGACAGACTACACACACGCTTGCAAACATATATATATATATATATATATATATATATATATATATATATATATATATATATATATATATATATATATATATATATATATATATATATATATATATCCCTGTGTCGTAAGAGGCGACCAGGGTTGCGTCAGGAAGGGCATCCGGCGTAAAACATGTGCCAAATCACGATGCGGATCATACGGATGATCCGCTGTGGCGACCCCTAACGGGAGCAGCCGAAAGAAGAAGAAGATATATATATATATATATATATATATATATATATATATATATATATATATATATATATATATATATATATATATATATATATATATATATATATATATATACATACATACATACAAACATACATACATATATTGTTGCGAATCTGGAAACCATTATCGCACTCATCATTCAGGTCATTTAGCTCAGTTATCTCGGTAAGTGCATGTTCCATAGATAGCTCGCCTTCCATTGTTTAATGGGTAAAAATCGAATAAATGCGCTGTGATTCATTTTAATAGTAAGGGTTCGATCAGAACACAAGGAATAACGACCCTCCCCCTCCTCTGCAAAGAGGAAGAAGAACCATCCCGTCCCGTGATGCAAGGACGTAAACAACTCCCGAGTTTCTGAGATATTGGTTCAGGTGGTGTGAGTCGTGAAAGTAGTCGAGAGAAGAGTTGTTCATTGCGAGAGTCGCGCCAGTTGTGGGAGTGTTTTGCGTTCTGCTTTGTGGCCTCATCTTGGTTCGGCTGGCTCTACTTGGAAAGCGACGCATCTTTGGGAAGGCTCGGTGTTTCGTCTCACCAGCACGTGGTCCGGAGCGCAAGGGGATCCGCTGGAGCTCAGGAAGGATCGAGGCTCACGGCGATTGGATCCAGCTCGCCCTCGCTGGAGCCCGGGTCCGAACAGCTTGAAGACCACACGAGGTGGAGAGGTTCGAGACAGGCCCTGGACTTCAGCTCATCTGTCCCTCCGAGCTGAAGTTCGTATTAAAGGCGTCAGCCACCATTTCTTGGGTGTGTGTGTGTGTGTGCGTACGTGTGTCCGTGGGCCCATCTAACAAGTAGAGAACTGTTAAGTGCTTTGTGTGCTGTAAATGATTGCATTGCATTTATTGTATTTGGTATAGTTCTGCTCTTTGTGTTCCCGAGTTCCCCATTATTACTGTATAAATAAACCGCAATTGTTAAATGTTTTCAGCTCGTCGTGTTGATTCTTTCATTGACTGAGCAAGTTGTGTGTTAGGAATTAGAAGGAATTTGGGCCGCCGTGAGGGGACATTCGGACCGACGGTTCTCGACGATTAAGCCGCTCGGAATCGCGCACGGGGCAGGCTCGCTTAAGCAGGTTGTTTCGTACGAGTTCCGTCGAGGGTGTGAAGGCTCGGTAGAACGCCATGTGGTCTCTTGGTATTTTAAAGAATTCGCAAATAACCCTGTACCACGTGGTAGAAACATTGGCCCTTCATGGTTCTTGCACAAGGACCCGTCGACTCCGGACTTATCCGGGGCGACGATCTATATTCCCGGTGATTGGTCGGGCTGACTCGACTTGTGGCTCTTGTCAGAGCAGTCGGCTCGCTGAACCCCGGCCCATATATATATATAGATAGATAGAATAGATAGATATATGTATATATATATATATATATATATATATATATATATATATATATATATATATCAGAATTCCCGTCTTCAAGTGATCCTCCAACCCAAGCCTCCGAGTAGCCGGATTACAGGTGCACGCCACTACGCCTGGTAACCCAAAAACCTTGAGTAGCTTTAACCAAAAAACCAACGTAAGGGCCCGGTCACACCTTGACGTTTTAGCCAACGTATGCTGATTTTTTAATTTTTTTTCTAAAACGCTGGCACACGTTGAATACGTTATGGGTAAGTTTTGATAACATTGAGAACACGCTGAAAAACACTGCCATACGTCGTTGTACGTTGGCTTTAAACGTTGTACTTTTCGGTTGTCCTCAAAATTTTTCATGCTTGAAATTTCACGACGTATGCCGGCGTATGACTCACACGTTCCACTACGCTGGCCACAAGTTGTATGCACGGTCTGCGATCGTTGACAGACGTCAACACATGCTACTTGTAAGTTAATCATAAGTTGAGACACGCCGAGGTAATGTTTAGCGTACCCGAAACTTATTTCTAACCTATGATTAACGTGTTGTTGGCACGTTACGCGATCGTTGCCACACATCGACAGACGTTACTTTTAAGTTACTCATAGGCTGAAAGACGTCGGTATAATGGATCGTCCTTGCGTCAGCGTCCACGGCCACGGCCAGGACACTTATTTGCAGCATTCTTCAAACTTTTCTTCTGCATGACGAGGATGTTCACACTTCGATGTCGAGCTTGGCTAAGATTCCAATTGTCCATCGGCAGCGTCTATTTAAAATAGTCGAGTTTGAGCGTTTTAACACGTTCAATAGAAACGATTAAAATTTCCGAGCGCCAGCGTCAAAAAACAAAGGCGAGTGATAGCAATTTAAATCGTTCATTGTAAACAATGAAAATAGCAGAGTGGTACCGTTTAAAAGTCGTTGAGTGTAAAAAAAATCCAATTGTTGAGCGCAAGCGTCTACTTTCAATAGTGGAGATGCAGCCATTTAAATCGTTGAGTGGCAGCCTATGAACCTACCCGTGGACACGCGGACGCAAGGAGGATCCATCATAACCCACACCCTCCCCCTCACACTCACCTACTACTGCCAACATGAACAAACTAATACTAATACTAATACTAATACTAATACTAATACTAATACTAATACTGATACTGTTACTGCTGACATGGACATCGACTCAAAAATGACTCGAAAACACTGTTGGGTTCCCCTTTTATGAGCAGCATTTTTATATACCAATTCCCAAAACCGCTGGGAACACGTCTTTATATGGCAGTTGTAACCTAGAAACACGTTCATTTTTTTTTTTTGTCGACCGGAAGACGTCATTGGAATACGTCTACATACGTCGATGTGTGTTGGGACTACGTAAAGAATTGGTTCAAAGCACGTCAAACATAAGTTAGAAATAAGTTTCGCGTAAAAAAGACATTACCGCGACGTGTTTCGACTTATGAGTAGCTTATAAGTAGCCTTTGTGGACGTGTGTAAGCGTCCACATACCGTGTGTAAAACTTATCCCCATCGCATGCGGAACGTGTGTCATACGCCGAGTACGTCGTAAAATTTTGAACATGTTTAAAATTTCTTGACGTACTCTACTTACTGCGACGTATGATAGCGTACTTTAGCGTATACCAAACTTACTCATACCGTATTTGACGTGCCCCCAACGTTTTAGACACATTTTTCTTAGGTCGGCATACGCTGGCAAGATCGCCAAGGTGTGACCGCGATGTTGTCACTTCCATTTCTACGGCAGTTATGATTCGAATCGTTGTGCATCAGCCTTTTAATAGGCTACGTCACGACATCGTCGGCGATGCGTGCAACGCGCTATGCCTGAGTTAGACTATCGTTGGGCATCGGTTGTGTAGGCCGACAACAGGTTCAGAGTTCGTTGGTATAAGTTATCTATAACACAACGAAACGTTCTGTGTCCGTTACCAATGCGTTATACATACGACCAACTCGTTATGAATACGTCCGAATCTTTAAAAAAAAACATCAAAAGTTCAACGTCAGCCAGAGTTTTACATACATTTTGATACGTTGCCATCGCTGACTAAAACGTCAAGGTGTGACCGGGCCTTTACATTTATGATGACGTTTCAGGGAGATGTTCGCAAACATTATTCTTTATAAACAGCTGCGTGTGATGGGTGAAAAAAAAACTTCTGCATTTAATATGTAAAATGTGACTTCAAATCCTTGACCCCTTTCTTCTTCAAGGTTCTCAACCACCCCCCCCCCCCACCCCCGCTCCCTGCTCTGGTTCCAGCCCTAATCCGTCAAGCCCATGTCTTAAAGCCCTTCTCTCCCACACAGTCATTAAACCCCACTCACAAACCCAAAGCCTTCAACCTCCCCCTCTCAACCCAAAGGCTTCAACCCCCTTCGTACACTCCTCACTCCAAACCTTCCAACCCCCTTCCCACCACAACTCCTCAACCTCCACTTCTCACCAATCGAAAGTCCTCAACTCCCCCCCCCCCGAAGTCTCAACCTCCCCCACCCAACTCTGTCCCATCTTTGCTCTCCCCACCCCTTCTGAACTCCGACTCCCTTCCCCCTGGAGTGATGGCAAGCCATATCTCTCAGGCCAAGCCATTTGGTTTAAAAACAGGTTGTTTTTGAAATCGCCCTTGGCCTTGAAATTGAAGCTCACTGAAGAATAGCTTGGTCTCTCACTTCTGCCGTTTTCTAAATCGTGTCATGAACTCTGGAGAACCTGATAGGATCAATAATGTGCAGCAGCTTCGCAGCCATTTACGATGTTGATTTGGAAACATTTACATAATTATAGATATTCTCTCCTGAAAGTGTTTTAAAATAGATTGGAAAAAGTAAATCCCAGACTTTTTTTCGAAACACACATTAACTCATTCCTTTGGCATCTCCAATAAGTTGGTGCAAGACCATATTATGCTATGAACCAGATCTTTTGAGCAGATTTTTTTTGACATTTCAAGTTCAACATTTTCCCTTTTTTATCATTTATTAAAGGAAAATGGCCAATTGTGTACCATGGTCTGACTGGGCCACAGTTATAAGGGACAGCCAACCCTTGTTGTCATTATTTAATCTAAGGTAAACTAATCACAAAGGCAATATAGTGATGCACCAAAGGCCAAACCTGAAGATGCTTGAGCTTATCCACGCTAATGTTGTGGCTTCGGCCAAGCCTGTACTTGCCGTCCGACTACTATTAAGTAAAACAAGTCATTAAACTAAAAGCAATACAGAACAGCCTTGGAACGAGTTGAGAGTAGACAGAAAGCATCAATTAACGACCGCTTTAAATCTCCGACAATTAATTTGCTGATATGTTTGACTTAGCTCTTGCTTCATGGGGTTTATTATCATTTGAAGTCAATAGTGCAAAGGTTAACAGTCAATGCATCTTATGTTCATTATGGAAACCATTTACCCATTTCACTACGTACCTGGCATCATTTTCATCGACTGCTCTTGGGTAAAACAGCCTGACAATGGGAGCCATTTCTGGGTTTCTCATATAAAAGTCCCTGCAATGCCCTCTTAGGGTTCCATTTTGGATCTCTTGTGAATGTCCATGCAATGTAGCTGTCTATTACAAAGCAGTGAAATTTCTCCTGCCACATGAACACTGTGTTTAATGTGCACACAGTTAACTATATGTATTGCTGCGTTACCATACCATGTACATATATACATCTATCTATAATTCCAGCAGTGTGTGTGTGTGTGTGTGTGTGTGTGTGTGTGTGTGTGTGTGTGTGTGTGTGTGTGTGTGTGTGTGTGTGTGTGTGTGTGTGTGTGTGTGTGTGTGTGTGTGTGTGTGTGTGTGACCGCCGTTTCTCGACAACCACTGGTCCGATCTAGTTGAAACTTGCCAGCTATATTGCTGGGGACCTGAGGATGTGCCTTTTCAAGGTTTGATATTAATCAGACAAGTGCTTCCCAAGTTATGGCCATTTATTTACCAACCAATGACAGGACACGTTGCTGCGTAGGCATGGCCGATGCACCATTTAGTTACCAATCACAGGACACGTCGCTGCGTAGGCCGGTGCGCGGCCGGCCGATGATGACGTCACGTGCTGTGCCGGTTACGATGGGGATCAGTGCCTTCGTTACCGTGGCGTCGGAGTGGCAATGGTCAATGGCAGCGAACGTCATGGCAAGCAAAGACAGGGAGGTAAACTTGATTTTAATTTGGATTTTAATTAACTCTGTGTGTAAGTATCACAGCAGTTGTTACTTCAATGCAAGCGATAATTCGTGGAATGATGTGAACAGTCCGTATGGGCACGCACCACTTCCGGATAGTGATGACTTACTGTATTCTAATAATTTCTCGATTTCTTATTCGCATTTATAGATAAACACAATGCCCCAACCAATCCAGTTGTCATTTACGAGAGCAAAGGAACGGCCTGTGCAGTTGTTTGAAAGGTTTTTTTTGTTTTTTTTGGGGGGGGGTTGCCCGTATGGGCACGCACGTACGGGCACGCGACTGTGTGGTTGTTTCTGGCTCGCGGTTTGAAATTTTTTTTTGGTTTGCACGTACGGCCACGCACGTACGGGCATGTGACAGCGAAGGAACGGCCCATGTGGTTGTTTCTGGCTCGCGGTTTGAATTTATTTGTTTAAAAAAAAAATTGCACGTACGGGCACATACTAGAACATCCAATGGGAGCATGCGCCATTGCCCGATGGCTCACAATTAACTCCTCTGCCCTTTGGCAGGTTTTGTATTTAATCCTGCTGGATGTTCCTGTCCATACACCCTCCACACTAGGAGGACCTGGTTGGGGTTGGGGGGGGGGCGGAGGGGGAGCCGGTTTAGTCACCAACACTCTCGTGTGGGTTATATGATACAAGTAGCAAGTCACACATCTGATCTGGCCTGACCTCGCAATCATGGTTAGGTGCCATTGTATTAGCCAGGCTGCTTTGTACAATATATTAACATGGCACAACACAAAGCTCCCATCCTTAAGCGATCCCCCAACCCCAGTCTCCGATCCCCAAACCCCAGTCTCCAAGTAGCCGAATTACAGGCACATGCCACTATGTCATCATATTGACATCTAGAAAGAGCAGAAACCTACCCTTTGTAAACCATCTAGAAAGAGCAGAAACCTACATGCGACTTGTGAGTTCGGCTAACACAGCACATGAGCGGTTCTCATAGGTGCGATGTTTTGCTCTGAGTTGCTTAATGTCAGTCAACCGATGAGAAACGTCCTCCGTTTCAAGGTTCGATAATGCTTGTAATTGCGACAGCGTTTGTCATTTGCTGCAGGGTACTTTGAATAGTAGCTGTCGCCAATCAAATGCAATGAGATGATGGACATTATTTTTTCACGCAGCATCGACAGAAACCTTGCCACGACATGAAAATTGATCAAAAAACTTCGATGAGACGTATTATTTTGTGAAAGCGGTATTTTTCGATATTATTGGGCAATAAAATCGATAGGCTGTTCAAGTATATACAAAGCAGTGGCATACCGCCAAAAGCGTTAGAGTGGGCAACCATGCATTTCTGCATTTGTATTTTCTTGAAACTCTGTCAACAGCTCTCGTAAAGCAAAGGGCACTCAGAGATGAGCGACTCTGTGCTTCCATCTACAGAACTGCCACCTCAATATGAGCAAGTCCTGATGGCTTGGTGGTTGGTGAGGGGGGCATGGGGGAATGTGTCTATTAGGTACACAAATAATGCCAATTTCTTGCTGTGATTAATTTGGTGATGCTGGCGGCATGCGTCGGTAGGGTGGATGTAAAATTGATGTTTGCCTTTATAGGATGTGATATGGTGATTATCTAATTGGAGAGATAATTTAATCTACTGAGTACTTCTTTAAAATGATTCAATAGTGCAGACATCCTATAATGTGATGTCCTGCTTAAACGGCTTCTTTTTTTTTTCTTCAATAAAATTCAGTTAAATCTGATGTATTTGCATAATATTGTTTGTTCATTTTAAAAACAAGTTTGCTTACAAATATAGTTGTGTTAAAATTTCCTGTCGATTTATCTTATAACTGCGTTAAATTTATTTGTATTAGGCCTACTACAGCTCAGTGGATACATGATGATTCTTTTTGGAAGAAACAGCAATTCTGCCCCCTTCCCCCCCATTCCCCACTACCTCCGAATCTGTGCTTCAGACAAATGAACCTTTGGCAAAAATCCTTGGATGAAATCCCTGGAATCTGGTAAGAGTCTCTTCCTTCACTGACTCCTGAGTTTTGCACTGAGTTCAAAATCTCTTTTGATCAGCATGAACGCTGATTGTAACGACATACTGGCAGCTGGTGAGAAAAATTGGCATTACAGGCAAATTATGGCAGGAAAACGTGATTGCACTACCTTGATTAAATGGTAATTTCAACTCGAGTTCGTCGCAATTGTTTGAAATAAGTACTGACATGTAAGGACACCTTTAAAAGTTGGTTATCCTTGTCCTTCCATCAGGTGATTTTGACGATTCATTGATGACGATATGAGTCAACGTTTCAAACTAAACTTTCTTCGTGATTACAACATGTCGGGGAAGAAAAAGTAACACAGCATGACGAACTCGCAATCCCAAGATATTTGGCTCTGGTCGTGTTGGCAAACCTGAAAGTAGACATTGCGAATGAGGCCAAGGGGTTGAACCCCTTTCAGCCTGAAAGTGATCTCCCAGCTCACTGGATTGTCTCGCTCTGTGTACAACCCATGGACTGTTTTCCCACTGTTGACTGTTATGTCAAAAAAGAGTGTTGTAAATGCAATTGATCCATTTATGGTTGCCCAAACATCCAATTAGAGCATGTATGCGCAACCTTTATGGCTCTCAGGGTGCACTGTGTTTTAGTGGGATGTCTGTGGGTGGGATGGGATCATTCAGAGGTTAAAAGTGTAAAAAATAATAATGCATGGACATGAGGTGTTTTTTTTACCTTTTTTTAATTGAGTGTAAATTACATAATTTGCATACATATTAGAATTCATTAATACAATTGAAATTCCCAGTTTATTTTGCGTGAATGGTGTTGTACATGGGGGTTTATTCCCTCCGATTTGGTGTGAAGCCAACAGAGGGCTTAGCATTAATTGTGAAGCATGCATACCATAATTGGGAGGGGATTTTTAGCTGAGTGTCTTTTCTGAGTGTAAGAGATCCCATTGTCTCATTCAGAAGAGTTAACATTGGGCCTCACTTTACAATGACCATAGTCTCTGATAATAAATAATCCATAATAATAAATATCAGTGTGTCTCGTCCATAACTCCAAAATCATGAAATCTAGCGGACCCAAGCTTTGCATGCATACGAAGGGAACACCAAGGGAGTGCAGAAACGAAAATTGGGTGTTTGGGTTAATTTAAACACCACTTTTGAAGACAATTAAAGGCATTATTTAATTATTCTTCATCAAGGTGTCATCTTTGGTCACTTCGCTCTCTCTCACAGTGGATTTAAATTCGCCATTTTTTTTTGGCATGCTCAACAATGCCTTGACTTGGAACAGGCCGAGATTGTTTATTAATGATAAAGCGCTCAAAATTGTTTTCACTTTCCTCATTCATATCATCGAATACCTGATCTTTATACGCATGCAGTTTGTGTCCCGATCGGAAGGTAAGTTTGCTGAAATCTCAACCCAGCTATAAACTGTCATCCCTGTGTTTCACAAGCAACGTGATGCATCAATGTGTGTGCCATCAATCAGATGCACGTTAAACTCTCTCTCTCTCCCTCCCTCTCTCCCACCCCTCTCCCTCTCTCTCCCAACCCTCTCCCACTCTCTCCCACCCCTCTTTCTCTCTCACTCTCTCTCTCTCTCTCCCACCCCTCTTCCTCTCTCCAACCCCTCTCCCTCTCTCCCACCCCTCTCCCTCTCTCCCACCACTCTCTCCTATTCCTCTCCCTTCCAGCCCCTCACTCCCCTCCCCTCTCTCTCCTACCCCTCTCCCTTTCTCCCACCCCTCTCCATTTCTCCCACCCCTCTCCATTTCTCCCACCCCTCTTCCACCACTCTCCCTCCTACTCCTCTCCCTCCCAGACCCTCCCTTCCCTCCCCTCTCTCGCTCAATCCCACCCCTCTTCCTCTCTCTCTCCCACCCCTCTTCCTCTCTCTCTCCCACCCCTCTCCCTCCTACTCTTCTCCATTCCAGCCCCTCCCTACCTCTCCCCTCTCACTTCCACCCCTCTCCCTCTCTACCCCCCCTCTCCCTCCGACTCCACTCCCTTCCAGCCCCTGCCTCCCTCTCCCCTCTCTCTCCCACCCCTGTCCCTCTCTCTCCCATTCTTTCCCTCTCTCTCCACCCCTCTTCATCTCTCTCCCACCCGTCTCCCTTTCTCCCACCCGTCTCCCTCTCTCCCACCCGTCTCCCTCTCTACCACTCCTCTTCCTCCTACTCCTCTCCCTTCCAGCCCCCTCCCCTCCCTTCTCTCTCCCACCACTCTCCCTCTCTCACCCAACCCTCTCCCTCTCTCACCCAACCCTCTCCCTCTTTCACACACCCCTCTACCTCGCCCTCCCACCCCTCTCCCTCTCTCTCCCACTCCTCTCCCACTCCTCTCCCACTTTCTCCCACCCCTCTGCCTCTCTATTTCCCCCCTCTCTTTCCCTCTCCCCCTCCACTCATAATATCACCATCAGCAGAGCAATGGGTTGTATTTGCTCGTCTAAAATATAATCGAAGTTGGAAGTGTGCTTTTTGCCTCAACCTCCAATGAGAATGGGACAGTGATGTCAAAGCCATTGGATCCCTGGGTCTGAATGAGTGAAAGGAGAGTAAACATTCCTCTTACCAATGGAGAAATGCATGACTATGTGCTGATAAGCTTCATGTTGTAATGAGCTAAGGGAAATTATTGCAAGGGCACAGGATGCTCACAGGTCATACGTTGGCGAAAACAGGTCATACTTCATAATGTCGTGAAGATGTTATAGAATCTACATCTCACAAAGGAAGAGGTGATCTTTATGATGAAGCATGGGGAACATATCTGGTATGAAGGTCATATCTCAGATTGCTGACCAATATTTAGTCTCGTCCAGATATGATGCAGGCAATTTTAGAGCTGTGCTCCTCCTTGACAAGTAGTAAATTTGGTTTAACGAGTTGTCTAAAGAGACAACCAAATGTCTTTGATATACATCTACCTCGAGAACTTGAAAGTTCACACCTTGCCCGTACTGTGCTAACAGATGCTTCACCTCTGAGCTGTCTTTTCCTGTGTTTTGTAAATAGTGTAATGTGGTCTGATAAGTCATCAACAGATAATGTGGTTCGACTGTAAAATCTTCTGGTGCTGCACAGGCAGGGTGCTTTATGATAAAGCATGCTATCTTTTAGGTTGAAGGGATTTGAGCCACTGATGTTATAATTATATACAGTAGTAGATTTATTGATAACTTTTGAAGCAATGAGGCTTTCATTCAAGACCACATCTCATTTATTGGAAAATAATGATGGCAATGGCAAATGACCCAGTACATCTTTTATTTTGTGTACAAAGTCAAGGAAGAGGCAAGATTAATACAGAAACAGCAAGAAAAAGAGCAATGACATTGCAGACCATTGCCAGGACTTCTTTTGAGTGGTGTATTTTTTTTTATAGATTTGAGGGTAAATCCAACATGGCTGCCAAACCATGTGTCCGATAAAGTTGAAATTTAAAACCTGTATTCCTCATTTCTACGAGATCATAAATAAGAAGTTTCACATCGATTGGTTAAGCGGTTCCAGAGAAAACATTATTTCATATTTTTCTTCAATCCAACATGGCTGCCAAACCATGTGACTATCAATTATTCCTTAACACACTTGTACAACCATGGCTTGGGGAACACTTGTGTGAAGTTTCCCCTCGATTTGTTCAGCCGTTCTGGAGAAGATTTTTATGGGTTTTAGGGTAAATCCAATATGGCTGCCAAACCATGTAACCAATGACATCATATATGTGAACTTTTTCTTCCTCATGGACAGACGTGTAAAGTTTCACCTCGATCTGTTCAGCCACTTCAGAGAAGAAGATTTTTGAAGGTTTTTTTAACAACATGGCTGCCAAATCATGTGACCGATTATGTCATTTTTTTTCTTTTCTGTGGATCATTTTATCCCAAGATGACCCTCAAAAATTTTCATACTGATCGGATGTGGCATTCTACATATGCACGTATGATGTCATAACGAGGACACCTATGATGTCATAAAAATCGCTTATTCCCCATGAAGAGTACTTGCCATGTGCCAAGTTTCACTTTTTTCCTTGATGCGGTTTCAGAAATACAGAGGTCCAAAGTTTTTCCGTTTTCCCAATATGGCTGCCACACCACGTGACCCATGACATCATGATAACCATTAAAACAATCTACATGAGCATAGTGACTTCTATGGTGAAAATTTCGTATCAATCCAACAAGCATTTGCGGAGAAAAACACTCACGTACTGTGCGGACAAACGAAACAAACAGAAAGACGGACAGATAGACAAACAGACAAACGAACGCACCCCAATGCAATACCCTCTACTTTGGCGAGGGTAATAAAGTGAAGGAAGAGACAATATTGATACAGAAGCAATCACTCAGGAAGAAAAAACAGGAAATTTGTAAGAAGGTTGCTTTGGAGGAGTTGGGGGGGGGGTAGTTAATGGGGGCAGAAGAGAAAAGAGAGGAACAAATGATTTCAGGTGAGCAATGATTCTGGGCTTTGGGAATTTTACCAGAAGGTGGTTGCTGGTGGACCATGTGCACCTACAGAAACCTGGAGGGTACAAATCATGGTAATTGCAGAGGGTGCAAGACACAAAAGGATGTGGAATAAGACAGCGAGGTGGTCTGTGATTGGAAAGTGATAGGACCACATAGACTCAGCTTCATCGCAGGAGATCCCAATGATCTTGAAGTTCTTGGTTTCCACTGCGTCAAGCTGAGCAAGGTGTGAGGCAGGGGAGCCAGCCCAGAGGGGAGAGCAGTCCTCCATCAAGCTGCAGATGAAGGCCTGGTAAGTGGACAGGATTTCATTTGTGCGAAAGCAGGACTTTTCACAATGGAGGATGCCCAGTCGACATCTGGTTTTGGAGGCCAACTGAGAAATGTGGTTTGCCAAAGAGAGATCATGGCTGCGAGTGGACCCAAAAGTTTTAATGACTGAACTTCCTCAAGAAGATTGTTTTGAAAGTAGATAGGAGGGTTTGCCAGATGTTCCTTTTGGAGAGAGATTGTGAGAGCGAAATTTGTCACGATTGAAAGATATATTGCAGCCGCTTGACCAGCTTGTGATCTTATAAATGTCTGAAGAGAGGGGACAGGCTGCTGTCTGCCTATATCTGAAGGATGAGGGATGTCATGGCAGAGAGTAGAGTCATCAGGAAATAGATAAAGGGGATTTTCCAGAGTCAGAGATGTCTTTGATGAAGATTAGGAAGAGGATGGGGCCCTAGAACACTGCCTTGGGGAACACTAGTCTGAACAGGGAGAGGAGACTCGTTGGTCATGAGAATAGAGGAAGTCAGTAAGCCATGTGTGGAGATGACCTTGGATGCCATAGGCAGAGAGTTTGGAGAGCAAGGAGGGATACCAAAATCACAGATGTATTCATTTGCCGGTCATTTGGTCATTTTACTGGCCAAGTTTTCATGATAAACCGAGCAACATTTCAACTAAAAAATATATATATATTAAATTTTCTCTTTGCAAGCTGCCATTAAACTATGCAGAAGTACTCCAGTTATTCGATTTACCTGAAATCCCCGTCAAAATGTCGTCAACAATAACCCTTAACTTCCCCCTTTCCAAACGGCCATCTCCGACACCCACTTTCATTATAGTTGTGACGAGTCTTGAAGATCAATTTGTCCAATCAGAAGCCTTCGCCGAGTCAGCCCGGACTTTCCGGGAATCGCCGGAATTTCTGGTACTACTGGCAAGTAAAGGGTCCGCAAGATGAAGCCTCATCGAGGCTTTTGTCTTCCAGCAGAACCGTGATAAAGACACAAGTATGTTTTTACTGTTTTATTAGTCCCCCACTGGTTTCACCGGAGGGGACTGTAGGTTTGCTCTTCGTCTGTCCGTCTGTCCATCCGTCCGTCCCACTTGTGGATTTTCCGACTTGTTTTCCCCATACCCTTTAACCTAATCAACTGAAACTTCATACATGGCTCTGTTATAATAAGCTACAGAAAAAGTTTGGGTTTCAGGGCATTTCATCAATTATTCACAGAGTTATGCTGTTTTTGGACAAAGAAAATATCACATCGGCCAGGAACATGAATTGCAAAGCCATTTTTGCTCTTGTTTACATATGATACATCATTCTCAAACTCTCCAAGATTTAAATACTACTTTCCCAAGGATTTGTTCCGTTTTCATTTTCTCGTCCCGTATGATCTTTATTTATTGACCAATTACTCCCTAAGATGAGTATGTCCACATTGCCTTCAGAAAGTATTCACACACCTTGAGTTTTGTCACATTTTGTTGTGTTACAACATCTGGAGGAGAAAATAGTCAGGGAGAGACATTAATGAGTTAGGGATGTCTGTTAAACAGATGATGTCTGGTTTATCAGTCACAGCCTGGATTGAGAGATCTGTCAGGTTTGACTGGAGGCCTCGGATGTTTGAGGTCCACAGAGTTAGTGACTGGGGAGGGTGTGGGATGGGGAAGCCTGGGATGGTGTGGGATGGAAGGGTGTGGGGCAGGGGGAGACTTGGAGGCTGAGGGGCTGGGAGGAAGGCTGTTCGGGTGTGGGATGGGGGGGGGTTGGAGACTGGGAGGGCACATGACAGGGGGTGAGGAAGGTGTGGGGTGGGAGGGTGTGGGGAAAGAGGAGACTCAGTGGCTGAGGAACTGGGAGGGAGTCTGTTAGGGTGTGGGATGGGGATAGACTGGGAGGGTGTGTGACAGGGAAGCCTGGGGGGTGCAAGATGTGGGGAGGCTCGGAGGGTGTGTGGGGGTGGGAGGGTGCACTTGGGTGGGATTATATGGCGGGACTGGGGAAGGCTGGGAGGATGCAGGACATGGTGGGGGAGACTGAGACGGTGCAAGATGGGGGTGGGGGGAGGGGAGGCTGGGAGGATGCTGGATGGGAGGGTTAGGCTGGGAAAGTGTAGGATGGGGAAGCTGGTAGGGTACAGGAGAAGGGGGTAGGCTGGAAGGATGTGGGATAAAGAGTGAATCTGGATGGAGGGATGGCTGAGAGGGTGCGGGATGAGGGATGGCTAGGAGGGTGTGGAACTGGGGGAAGGCTGTGAGGGTGTGGGATTGGAGAGTATTGTGTGAGCGTGTGGGATAAGATCGGTGTGAGGGAGGCTGGGAGAGTATGGGATTGGGGGAGGGGGAGGCTGGGAGGTTGCAGCATGAGGGGTGAACCTGGGAGAGGGTGGAACGAGGGGGAAGCTGAGGGGGGGCAGGATGTTGGGCAAGCTTTGAGCGGATGGGATGACAGGGGGTGGAGAAAGAGGGGACATGAAGTGGAGGGATGCAGAATAGGGGGACACATGCATGAGGTGGGGTTGGAGGGACACAGGCTTGTAGGAGATGTCAGGGAGGGTAATGACATGTTTGGGATTGACACCATAAAAGGACATGAAGGGGATTTGATTGTTATGAGCAGACAACCGATGGAAACTAGACTTCTCAAGATTGCCAAATTGGACAAAGGGATGGGTGGAAGGAATTTTTGGTTAATGCACTGAAAAAAGTGGTGCTGTAAGTCTTGAGAAGTGTTGATGGACTAAGCGTTTAGGTGAGGGACAGCTTTGTAAAATATTCCTTGTGATGAAGAGCAGCACGAATAAATCATGATGAAGAAGGAGAATATAAGCCAGGTGTACTTATAATGAAGAAATAAGGAAAGTGAAGCATTTTAGGATGTTGTATGAAGCTTTTAAAGGAAGAAGCATTTCCTTCACTGAAGATTCAGTTTGTAAATACTCAGAAAAGGGAGAGATAAAGAATGAAGTACAGAAAGCACAGACAGAATGAAATTCAGGGAGAATGAAATCGTGTTTTGGAGTGAAAAATGAAGGATTTTTTTTCAATACATAAATTTTTTGAAGCGAGGAGGGGGAATAGAATGGATGACATTGAAGAGACATTTCATGCCAAATGCAGCATCTATCCCTGGTGGTCACAGTCTCACTTTTCCATTACAATATAAGAAGTGATTCCAAGAGTGGTTCTGTGGCTGACTTAAATCCCTTAATGCCATGCTTGAGTGCCCTCTTTCTGGAGATGCATTCGCTCATCATTGTTTCAACAAAGAACCAAACGGACATTGTGTGCATTGGGAGCTTGGGGAGAATGGAAAGAAAGGGGAGAAAAGAGAGGTTATTGTTTGCTGGAAATGAAGACAGGAGGATACAAGGTGAATAGAAGAATAGTGGAGAAGGAGCTCAAAAGACCTCTGCCATGTTTCTGTAACTGGGGCAGTGTCAAAGTTTAAAACTCAAATTACAACCAGTCTCATTTAGTGTACCTTTTGCAAATGAATGATGTTGAGTTATAAATACTTGAATACAATCTCCATTTAGAAATGAAAACATTATTTAAGTATGCCATTAACTCATGGTTTTTCGGATGATACAATTGAGATGTCGAATATTGATGTACCGTATGGAATTGCAAAGCAAACTTAAATGGGTTTGGGTTTTGCCTGTTTGGTATTCCTATCAGCTCTTACAAGCACTTAACTCATTATACCGGGACTTTAGCTTCAAATCCCACATACTCTATTGATTTGTCTGTTGTCTGCTAATGCCGTAGTAATTAATGTGAAAGTATATTAATGACTCCGATAAAGTCCTTATTCTACATGTAATATATCTATAAGCTCCTCTGCGAGCCTTATATCATTTGAGAAAACAAATGGCTCGAATGAGCCACCTATATACTATGCCATGACACAGATATGGTGGAAAATTTGACCTCTCCTCTCCACCACCTCCTCCCCATTAATATGTAATAAATAAATCGCCTCTAACTCTGTTTCCAGATGAGATGTTTTCATTGTAATGTACCGGTAATTGTTTTTCACTCATTGTAAATTCGATTTTTTTTAATGCTATTTTTTTTCTAAAGTTGTGGATAATTGAATGAAAATTTCCATTACATGACTTTTACCGATGTCCACCCACATACAGTATCCATATGCCTCCATGGCACTTTATGATGCTTCATTTCATTACCTCCACCACTGAAGATGAAGGAGGTTGTTTTCACCCCTTTCTGTTGGGTGGTCGCTCGACTACCGTTATTCTCAGGTTTTGCGTCTGTCTGTTTGTATGTAATGGACGGCTCTGGAGGCCAGAAGAGTCAACCAATTTTGATGAAACTTGACCGGTAGGTTCATACCAGGATCTAGTTGTATGCTTTTGAGCACCGTTGCTATGGCCTAGCAACGGGACTTTGAAATTTTTGAAAAAATCCGAAAAATATTTATATATTTTTTTTTTCGAAAATCAAAAATCAGCTTCCAGGTTTTATGTGCACTATAATCACCCTCTTTGTCAAATTTCAGCCCGATCCGTCAAAAACTGTATGACTAGTATGCAATTATATAGCGACCACCCATGTCACCTACCGGCTTGTCTCTTTGTCTGTCTGTTTGTGTACAGGATATCTCAAAAAGTTGTGGACGGATTCGGACGAAAGATGGTGGACAGGTTGGGTGTGTGAAAAGAAAGAATTGGTTCGATTTTGGTGAAGATCCAGATCCGGATCCGACGACTAGAATTTTTCAAGTGATTCTTCACCATTGAGAGATAGGGCTAAAAATGATATTTTGCTCTCAATTACTTTCCCAGCCCTTCCAGAAACCCTGATACATTGCTCATAATAACTGATGGAAATTGAGGATATTATCAGATCCCATGATAAATTGCCAGATTTTTTTGGTAAACTGGGGTAGAGGTATAGGTAGCATTAAAGGCTTGGGATCTGCTTGTTTTTCTGCAGATGGCAGTGGAAGTAAGTGCCCTGCTTTGGAAAACTTGGAATCTGTTTTTGAGATGTTCATACACCACCCAGGATGCTTTCATTCTTGTTGGGAACTTTAATTCACGATTGCTTGGAATCCAATGGATGTTTGTTTCCAAACCAAACTGGACACTTTGCTTGTCATGACTTTGGTTATTAAATTATTGGTGCAGGTGGCTATCATTTGCAAGAGTGCAGTGTTTTCCCTCAGAAAAGTTGAGTCGTCGGTAAGAAACCCATCACTTGCCAAACCCATGAGTTTGACTGACAGTGTAACGTACTCAAACAGACTCCATCGTTCCGGAAGCAAGTGCTCCTTCGTTGCCAGGATCAAGTCTTAACGTATGCAATCGACAACCCAAAACAACAACAACAACAACAACAACAACAACAACAACAAGAAAAAGAGGGATCAGGTCGAGATTGCAGACCCTCTCCAAGACTTGTTTTGTGTGGTGTTTCTGTAGTTTTGTGTGGTGTATTTTGGTGGTGTTTGTGTACTGGTGTGTTACCAGACATAACTAGAATAAGACATAACTAGAACTGCCACTTGATAACTGCTGGCAGTGATGACCGGGTACCACGACATCCCACTTTGATGCGATCCTGGTTTGATCGGACACCTGACCCTGGCCCATAACGTTTATTGTTATTCAATTGGATTCAGAATGGGATTAACATAAATTCAATTCAAATCAAATGGAAGACCAAATAGGTGCAGTCCTGCATTGGAGTCATCAGAAGGAACCTGGATAGGATTCACATTTCAGCTGCTACTCCTCTACCCTCAAACCCATTCAGTCGCAGCCAAGTGAGCCTTATTCAAAAAAAAAAAATCAAAAATAACCCAGATCAAACAATTAAATAATTCTGGTTGTCAGACCATGCATCCGATCAAGTTGAAATTTCCATTCCACATCACCGCTACATTATAATTCTGAAGTTTCACATCGATTGATGAAGCAGTTCAAGATATGGAATTTTTCAAAGATTTTTGCTCAATCCAATATGGCTGCCAGACCATGTGACCTATCAATTATTTGTGAATACTCTGGTATCCCCAAGGCTTGTGGAATATTTGTGTGAAGCTTCCCCTCGATCTGTCTAGCCGTTCTGGAGAAGATTTTTTATAGGTTTTATGGTAAATCCAATATGGCTGCCAAACCATGTGAGCTATGATGTCATTTGTGTTAATGTTTTACTCCTCATAGATAGGCAGTCATACTTGTAAAGTTTTGCGTCAATCTGTTCAGCCATTTCAGAGAAAAATATTTTTGAAGGTTTTTCTAAAAACAATATGGCTGCCAAACCATGTGACAGCAAGGAAATCCAACACAGGTGGAGGCCATTCAGCCCATCATGCCTGCACGAACACCACACCAACCCATGTGACAGCAAGGAATAACAAGGAAATCCAACACAGGTGGAGGCCATTCAGCCCATCATGCCTGCGCGAACACCACACCAACCCATCCACACATTATCCATGGAAGAATATGCAAAAAAAGTTTATAATTAATGAAATATAATGGGTTTTTTAGTTTGTTTGTTTGTTTGTTTTTTTGTAATTTTTAATTTTATTCGATTTTTTTTTCCTTTTCTTCCCCTTGGGGAGGGGGCATGGGTTTGGTTAATAACATACAACATCAACCACACAACCCCCCTTGACAAGACTCCCACCAACAGTACTCTGTACACAATCACCTATCAATACTCAAACTACCTAAAAGTCTTATGAACATCACTATACCCCTCTATCTCCATACCTTCGAGGTACCTATCTCATTCCAATTTAAACTTATCTACTTTTTCTGCTGCCACTACCTTTCCAGGGAGACCATTCCATGCCTAAACTACTCTCTGAGTAAAAGACTCCTCCCTGCCTTACTATCATCTTAACTCTCCTCTTCTTTACTCTCAAGCTATGGCCCCTGGTTCTATCACTGTCTACTCTGTTGAATAATTTATCTTCACTTATTTTGTCTATACCTTTCATTATCTTCAACATCTCTGTCATATCTCCTCATAACCGCCTTCTTTCTGGTGTATAAAGCCCTGTCTCCTTCAGCCGCTCCTCATGGCTGAGTCTAGCTTGGCCCAGAATCAATCTAGTAGCCCTGCGCTAAACCCTCTCGATGGCATCCATGTCCTTCCTGAGTTTTGGTGATCAAAACTGCACACAATATTCTTGATGTGGCCTCACTAAATTCCTGTACAATGTTAACACCACCTCTTTTGAATTATAGATGATCCCCTCCAAATACAGCCTAAAACCCTATTTGTTTTACCTACAGCTGCCTGGCATTGTGCTGCCTGCTTACCTCCCGTATCTATTACCACTCCTAGATCCTTCTCCTGTGTAACACGCTACAAAATTACCTCTTACATCCTGTAATCTCTATTTTCATTGTGCTTTCCCATCCCCAACACCTTACACTTGCTCAGGTTAAATTCCTAGTGACCGATGAAATAATCTATTTTTTTTCTGTGCTCCATTTTATCCCCAGATGACCCTCAAAATTTTTCATACTGATTGGATGCAGTGTTCTATGTATGCAATTATGACATAACGAAGGCACCGATGACATCATTAAAAAAAATCACACTTATTCCCCATGAGGAATAGTTGCTATGTGCCAAGTTTCAATTTTTTCATTGGTGCAGTTTTGGAGATACAGAGGTCCCAAGTTTTTTTTATAAAATGTTTTTCCTTTTTTCCAGCATGCCACACCACTTGACCTATGACATCATAATTATCATGAAAACATTTTACATGAGTAGTCGTTCCAATAGTGAAATTTTTGCCTCAATCTGACAAGTGGTTGCAGAGAAAAACACAAAAGTTCTGTTGGGAAAAACGAACAAACAAACAAACGGACCCAAATGTAGTACCTTCTCATCTGGTGAGGGTAATAATAACAAGAAAGCATCTGAAAATGCAAAACTCCTCCGCTTTGTATTTGGGCTTCTTCTTCTTCATTTATGCTAAACGTGACCTTTGACCTTTTGACCAAATTATTGTCTTCTCCATATTCTCATAATAAAGCTTTGTTGAAAATTTGATGACAAAGCTTAAATGATAAAAAAAAAAAAAATAGTTATGGCCCAGACAAACATACAGACAGACAAACACACAAGTGATTGCAAAACCCCATTTCCCACTGTGCAGGGGATGGGCTCATAATGCACCAACAACAGCAATGATGTAGCCCAATGCATATGTTACATCTCCCTTTGTTACAAGGAAACAAGCAAAGCAAGTGTCCCTTTTGTTAGCTCAAGAATTAACATGCAACTTCAAACTCAGATCACGTCGATCAATACATAAAAAAATGATTGTTTTGAAAGATCCAGACTCTGTGAGGGTTCACAGCCCTGGCACTCCTGGTGGTGTACTTGGCATTTCTGGGTGATGCAGTGGCTTCAGGTAAAGATGCTGTTGGGAAGCTCCAGGATTCAGATGTTTGCACATTGGGACTTGGGGGCCTTGTAGAAATTCTCCACTGGGGTGTCCCGTTGAGGAACATGAGCAGGGACATCATTCACATCCCAGGAAACATAGGAACAAGAGCGTGGCTGACTTTCCACAGGATCAACATTGGTTGATGGGTGTACACTACAGATATGGAGCCTGTTACACAGGTACACATTGTTTGCAGTCCTCACCACATACGAACTTGCGCTGTTGTAATGTGCCTCGACCACACCTAGAATCCAATGCCTTGTATCTGGGTGTGGTAACACTGTCTCCTGCCTGAAGCGATGGCAGACCAGACATAGATGGCTTGTTGTGATAATGCTTTTGTTGCTACTGTGCATCTTCATGTGGTTTCACAATGTGATGGTCATACAGAGCAGGCTTGAGGATGCAGTTGCAGGACAGTGTGTTTCTGGGGCATTTCCCCATTATGAGCTGAGCTTGAGACAAGTATATTCCTTCAAGTGGAGTGGTATGATAGTCTTGCAGGATGAAGTGCTTATCTGTTTTTTTAGTTTTTTATATATATACAATGTCTAGGCTCATGTTAGAGCTAACACACATAACATATAACAAAGGAAGAAAGAGACAAGAGGGGCAGGAGAGGGAAGCACAAAACAGTGGGGAACAGAGACGTTAGGAGATCTGTGGAAGGGAGTGGGATGGGGTGGGGTACACAGGGTAAACACGATAGACACTACAAGGACTTTCAGGAAGGAAAACAGGGAATTTGAAGGTGGGTTTGGAGTGTATTAAAGGGGGTAGAAAAGATCGAGGATTTGGATGGGAGAAGATAAGAGATGGTGGTGAACAGCTGTTTTGAAGACCTGGAGGGAAGAGTCTTGTTATCCGAGGGTCCTGAGTTCAAATCCTGCTCAGCTGTTGAATTAATACCAGGTGGGGTTGATTCAGTCTGTCATCCTTCTGAGGTTGGCAAAATGAGTTCCAGCTTGCTGGGATGATTGAGCCATTTGAAGTGGCGACCCATCTAGGATTGTGCCCAATAGCCCAGGAGACTGCTTTGGCAGCACCAACGCTCTGTAAAGAGTATGGTCTCAATGGATGGATGGAGGGAAGAGTGGGATTGAAGAGAGTTTGGGAGTTTGTTCCAGAGGTGGGGAAAAAGAGAAATGAAAGAGTGAAGGTGAGCAGTGATTCTTAATTTTGGTAGTTTAAATCTGTTAACTTCATTCAGAGCTTTTTAACGATCTGGATCGCTCTTTCTGCTTCTCTGTTGACATTGTGGAATCACACAGACAAACTTCCTCTTTTCTTCTCTTATTCTCTCGATTTCTTTTGAATGTCACAGTTGCCAATGACCAACACTTAAAATCTTACCGGTGCAGCGTAAAGTCCATGTTAATGGTGCGATAAAAAGTAGTGCGATAGCACCGTAGCAATTTGCATAACATTCACATCACTGAAGCTGCAAGCACGGATTTCCGTAATCTATACGAATAAATGTCAATGTGTGTGTCAGTGTGTCTCCTTCGTAACTCCAAAACCATAAAACCTCGCAGCCTGAAACTTGGAATGCGTATTCAGAAAACTCCAAGGAAGTGCAAGAGTGTAAATTGAGTGTTTAGATTAATTAAAACGCACCTTATATATTTGCATGTATAATTAACGGCCTTATTTAATTATATCCTTCATCATGTAATCCTCGGTCACCTCGCCATCTGGGGTCTTAAGGCATACCCTGGGTTACCTTGCTGGGGTCTGAAACTGCCATGTTTTTTGGCCTGCTCAACCATGCCTTGACTTTGAACAGGCCACAACAATTTATTCATGTTAAAGTTTTTTTTTCTTCACTTTCCTCACTCATATTAACGAATGCCTGTTCATCATAGCTATGAATTGCTGGGCATATTGCAATGCTTATAAATGCCTTGAGACACCAGAGTTCGTGGTTTTATTTCATTTGCGCATATGAATAACTGAGAGAATCTCTCAAACTAACCAGAATTACAAAATGTAAGCTCCAGATTTTAAAGTGTCAGCAGTTCCGACTCCGAAAAAATGTGTTGATTCGTCCAATTCCGATATTGCATGGGTGTTTCCAGGTGCGTAGTTGTATCGACGGCAATTGGTAATCACTTGCCAAGCCAAGCCAAGCTTTCTGTTGGAGTGCTTGCTTGAGTGCTTAAGGCACTTACCAGGCTGTACAGTTCTTGTCAGTTGATAGTGGTACAGTTCGTGTCCCAGTCGGGATGTACAGTTTACATTTACTACAAGGTAGAGGTACGTATACAGCACACACGGACGTGGTACATATGGGTAGATTTGGATCTGTACGGACTCTCCGCAGGTGTGTGGACATGCCATGCCTGTTACAGATACTGTGGTGGCAGAGTTTCATCCTGTATCTAATGGAGGTTCTATCAGGTTTTTCTTTGTCCTCGCACCTGTTTCTAAAGCATTTGGTTATCGGTTTTGCTTTACAAAGGTTATATTGTTTCCCTTTTTGAGTTTCAGAGCAAAATAAATTTGATATCGCCCAATTTCTGAGCCATTTGCTGTAAAAACGAATTTTCTAAATTATCAAGCTAAATTTTTTTCCACCCGTCACACGCAGCTGTTTATAAAGAATAATGTTTGTAAACATCTCCCTGAAACGTCAATATAAATGTAACGATGTTTTTCGGTGAAAGCTACTCAAGGTCTCTGGGTTGTATCCAGTAGATACTATAGTCGTTAATCAAACTGACTGGAACCTCCTGATTCCTGAAAAATTGCTGAAATCGGCCAAGCGTGTGTGTGTGTGTGTGTGTGTGTGTGTGTGTGTGTGTGTGTGTGTGTGTGTGTGTGTGTGTGTGTGTGTGTGTGTGTGTGTGTGTGTGTGTGTGTGTGTGTGTGTGTGTGTGTGTGTGTGTGTGTGGGGGGTTCACAAAGCATAACATTCTTTCTGATAACTCCCCTACCTCTCCTCTCTCTCTCTCTCTCTCTCTCTCTCTCTCTCTCTCTCTCTCTCTCTCTCTCTCTCTCTCTCTCTCTCTCTCTCTCTCTCTCTCTCTCTCTCTCTCTGTCTCTCTGTCTCTCTGTCTCTCTGTCTCTCTGTCTCTCTGTCTCTCTGTCTCTCTGTCTCTCTGTCTCTCTGTCTCTCTGTCTCTGGACATATTCGGACGGTCGTTACGTCTGAATGGTGGTTATGTCTGGGTGGGGTTTGTCTCAAGACGTGTCCGGATGGTATTTATCTCCGGACGTATCTGTATGGGAGTTTATCTCTGGACGTGTCCGGGCAGTGTGTATGTACGGTCGGGAGTTTGTCTCCAGACATGTCCGAGTGGTGTTTGTCTTTGGGCGGTGTTTATGTCCGGATGGGAGTTTTTCTCCGGACGCGTCCGGATGGGAGTTTTTCACTGGACATGTCCCGGCAGTGTTTGTCTCCAGACGCGCCTGGGCAGTGTTTGTGTTCGGACGCTTCCAGGTAGTGTTTGTCTCCGGATGGTGTTTGGCTCCAGCCAGTTTTTTCCGGACGCATCCTCGCGGTGTTTATGTCTGGACAGGTGTTTGTCTCTGGACGTGTCTGGGCAGTGTTTGTCTCCGGATGGCTTGGCTCCGGATGCTTCAAGGCGGTGTTTGTCTCTGGACTTTGTTTATCTCTGGACATGTCTGGACGGTGTTTGTCTCTGGGTGGTGTTTATGGTATGACCAGTATAAAATGAATTTCAGACGTTATTTTGTTTCCATCTTCACTGTTATTCTATGCAGAATCATTTTGATGAGACGTATGAATCGTAATTGACGCTCCACCACACGCCTGCCTTCCCTTCCTCTTACTTCTCACTGCCTTCCCTCCCCCTCTTTCTCACTCTCCCTCCCTCCTCACTCTTCCTCCCTCCTCTTTCACCCACCCTTCCTTGCTCCCCCTCCCTCCTCTCTCTTTCCCCCTCTATCTCTTCTCTCTTTCCCCCTCTATCTCTTCACTCCCCCCACCCATCTGTATCTCCAACATATTGCCCCCCCCCCCCCCCCCCCTCAGTGTTCCCATCAGTGAAGCGACGGGTGGTATTTGCAAGTTGATAAATATGTTCTTTCACACCAGTAAACAGTTGTTCGTTTCACAAAGGCGTTAATCAAACTCCACACCACCACAGCACGTCAACCCACCATTTGCCTTTTACATTCTCCTCTTCATTCAGTCTGTGCCTTCGTTCCCTCCCACATCAATCCTTCATTCCATCACACGATCTTCTTTACACCAGGACACCATATCCCTGTCCTGCATTATTGTTTTTTAAAAAAATACACATACTCAAAGACTCAAACAACCACATAACACATAAGGTTAATCAAGATGTAGGTTTCAAAAGCATTCAAAGCATGAACACATCATTTCTGCATTGCGGTTGTCTCCCGAATTCACAATTAAATCAAAAATCTGTAATGTAATCCTGGAGGTATAGAGGAGGGTGTCCGGCCTGTCATGGGCTGGCCTCCAGATACGTCCCTGGGGTCGCTTGCCGGCTTTGCCGAGGGGAATCGCCAACATCCTCGTCTCCCCGTTTCCCTACAACTGTGAATTAACTTTGCCAATAAATCATCAAACTTGTGATATGTTGCGCATGATTTTCTGTCCACCTTGTTGAAGAAATACACCTGTCCCCTTTACTATCTGTACTGTATGAGGGTGTGGATCATAGGTGGTGCTCAGATTATTCTGTTTTGGTTGTTGTAGAAGAACTGCAACACCTACTTGTACGTCGTGGGTTGAAGTGTACTTCTTAAAATGACTTCTCTTCTCGAAAGAAGTGATGCTGGAGATACCCCTGTGATGCAATGTGGTGTTGTAAGATAATTGAGCAGAAATTTGAAAAGTTTGTGATGCCAATTCCTGTGATTGATGCCTGTTGTGCAAAGAGTTTTACCCAGAGTTTGGTAAAAAATAAAAATGAAAAGGATAAAAACCTTGCACAGTACCTCGGAGTTTGCTTGAGGCCAATAAGGTGTAATTTTGTGACGTTTGGTTGCATTAATTCTTTAAACTGTTTGAACTCGAAACTAATAAATCTGATGTTCATTGTCTGATACAATTTCACGTGGCAAGCCATAGTTGAAAAATTCAGTTGTTCGACCTCTAGTGACGGACTGGGTGGAGGTGGATGACTGGATAATTGCTTCTGGCCATCGGTAACATTCATCGTCAAAGCCGAGAATGTATTCACCTGTGGGAAATGGACCGCACAGGTCAACACGGATGACCTCTCACAGATTTATTGGCATCTTGGACATTTGTGATGGCACAGGTTGAACAGGTGGGATGACACTTAGCACCCCAAGTTGGGTGGCCAATGTGCACACAAGCAGAAATACTGTATTGTCCATATCAGCTTCCACTATGTTGGCCGCAGTTTTACTGTTATTACACTTTAGACAGTTGTCGAACGTGTCCTGATCATGCAGAACATTGTTGGAATCATATGTGAATATGGCAGTTGCTGACTCGGATAGAGTGCGGTGGAAACCATCTGGACGTAGCCTGTGGTAAGTGTTTCTGTCCAACAGATTGTCATAAGCATTGAAATAGATTTTCATTTTCACAGGAATATTGTTGATTTTGACCATCATGGTGTGTATCCACAGTGGGTGATCCGTACAATTAATGACATAACTATCCCTATGATCATCTTCAGAAGCTGTACACATAAATCCCACAGGGTGATCTTGAGAGTTTGAGGTATGTGAACGGATTTGCCGGTTTCTCTCCAAGCAAACTCAGCTGAAATGATTAAGGTTGTGACAGTAATTACACAATTCCCCATTTGCCAGGCAGTGGTCATCATTGTACATGTGTACAACACCTTTGACTCCTCGGCCATGGCAGCATTTAGATGTGCTCAAACTTCTCGTGATGTCATCAGATTTTTATGACGTTGTTTCCACACAGGCGGCTCATTTTCAGTTTGCCGAGGATGAGTTTAGTTAATCACGTTAACAGCTTCTGTGTTGGGGTTATTCACAGTCCTTTCTTCCACTTGTGTGGCTTGAGTCTCGGACAGGACACTTCCATTGTCCGAACTGATCATATCAGTGTCAATGTTCGAATGAGGTTCACGAAGGACATTTCTGCGCAGGTACGGCGATGCACACTTCTCTATTATTAGATCTTTTCATTGCCTCATCGGCGTCATAATGTTCAAAATCACACCTCGCTAACTACCGAATCTGGGTAACTTAATTAGAAATCGATTCGGACGGTGCCTGGCCTGCGTGGCGAAACATATCGTTCAAATGAAGCATGTTTGCCAGCGATGTGCAGCAGGACAGCATGCTTTTCTTCCTTCTCGGTAATGTTCGCAGCGGCCATGATGTAGTACTCCAAGCTCTGTCGCCATTTTCTCCATCACTGTGCCTTTTTACAGCCATTTTTCCCTGCTGAGCAGGGGTTAGCTTTTTGCGGGCTCCATGCAATCATGGTTCCCTTCTTGAGGCAATGTTTTATGGCCGGATGCCCTTCCTGATGCCAACTCTTGTCACCTCTTACGACGCACAGGGATATGGTACACCTATTCTAACCGGGGCATACACTGCGACCAGTACACTGGTACTCATTTTGCCGACCTCAGAAGGATGACAGGCTGAATCAACCCCCTGGTTTTAATTCAGTGGAAAACGGGGCTCGAACTCAGGACCCTAGGGCCTAGGATCCCAAGCCACCCTCAGTACTAAGCCAACACCAGGCTTTTATCCATCACTGTGCATTGTTGTATTTGTAGCCAATGTCCAACGGACGTGCAGCCGGTAAGTCCATTATTCTCCTCGTCCCCAATATAATGTTCTTCCACAATAGAAAACGTTCTTTCACACCAGGAAACCGTTGTTTGTTTCAGACAGACTTTAATCAAAATCTACACCACCACAGCACGTCATCTGCCAACCTTCCTCCCTTCTCCCCTAAATTCCCTCTCACCCTTCACGTCAATTCTCCCTTCCTTCTCACGTCAATCCTTCATTCCCTCACATGATCTTCCTTACACCAGAACACCACAGTAAATGTACAAAATTCACATTGTTTATTGCTAATTACTAATATTTATTTGTTTAATAGTATATATTGATGTTTTCAGGTTATTATTACAGTTAATTGTGTTACGTGGAAAATGGAGGGGGTGGGTTTGGAGGGGGGGGAAGTCCACAGCTAGACTGTGGTAAGTGTAACATCATCCATGTGTTTTGAGTAGGTTAGATTGCCATGTATCAGGGACCTGTAAATCATCTTGATACACTTCATAATGAGGAGGTCGCATATGTAATTTATAGATAGAATAATCAGGGGTATATTGTTTGGATAAACACCTCATGTTTGCAGGCTGGGCCAGGTGAGGAGCTCCGGTCACAAAAAGGCAGGAGGAAAGTGCTACATGCTCCAAAAGAAACATCACAATCTGTCTGGCCGGTGTGTGTGTGAGCCATGGTGGCATAGTGTGCTGTGGAGCCCCGGAAGCGGGGAAAGAGTTTTTTCATTGGGGCTGTCCCATGGGTGGAACGGCTCTGAGTATGGCACCTCCCACAAGAGCAGGCAGCAAATCACAGCGCCCGCAGGAGGAAAAGGTGGTCCCAGAGAGCTCCAGGCGTGAAGAGGGGACCGGTCTGAAGAAGAAGTTCATTAGGAAGCGGTGGACAAAAGACAGTCATGGGGACTATTGGCATGGGCATGCATGTGCAGAGTTAGAGTGGAAGCTGGGGTCAAAGAAAGTCGCTCTCTGCTTTCCCTCTGTTTTTCCTCGTTCTTTGGCCGACTCTTACTGGCTCACTTTGTCACTGGCTCTCTTAGTACCTGGCTCTCTTCACCTCCAGGGCATCCTTAACGGGCTGCACCATCACCCTGCACATCACGCAAAGGGAAGACCTCGCCTGCAAATTCTATTGTTTCGTTTAAAAAAAAAGTGCGGTCGGTGGAATCTAGTGGGGTGAGGTTTTATTTATTTGCTTGTATCATGTAGTACGATCGTACTACATGTCGCTACATGTGGCAAAGGGAAAAAATGGCCACCAATTAAAATGTGTACAAAATGATATGCATAAAAACTACTATAGAGTGAAGTCATAAGCATTGAAAAGACATAACTTTTATTCTCGAATATAGGTTTTCATGTCCCCACATCCATCTTTGTATCTGTTTATTCGCATGCGGTTTGTTGCGATCTGCTCGTCTCGTCCGCTTTTCTCCACATATTTATTCATTCTAAATAAATCCCTTAAAAAGGAAAGAAACGTGTTCTATCCATCTGCTTCCTGTACGTACGCGTTCAATTCCGGTTCATTTGGGTGACCTTGCGGAACGGTAAAGTAGCAGATTCATTTCACTAAACGCAGTAGTTAGAAACTATTTGGCCATTCCTGGGCCAAAAGATCCCGGCGCTGACGCAGATCACATTTGCGAGCCTCAGACGTGACAAGATATTATTATTCTCATGTCCGTGGAAGTAGTGCATCTACCCCGGAATTAGCGCTTACTGTGAAGTGCATGTCAATGGCATGATAAAAAAAAAGTGCGATCGCATTTTCGTTCGATTTAAATGAAAATTGTAGCATTTGGCCCCCTTTTGCACACCAGAAACTGATCTATCTGTCCGTCATGTTCTCTCACTATTTGTCATGTCCTCCAACATCCAAGTAAATTTTTTGATCCAGCAGTCCATTAATAGTGTGAACATAATTTGGGATTATGGTCAACATATATATTACGAGAGATAACACTGGGCTGCATTTGAAATATGTTTTTTCAGAGGTCTAGGTTTTCTCAACGGATCTAATATGTTTTTTGCATGCTGAATTCAGAAATGTATCTAATTTTGCTCAATCAGGTCAAGTTTTTATGCTATCTCAATTTTATGGAAAAAAATACTCAAAATTTTTGTTTTTTTAATTAGCATTTTTTAAAATTCAAAATCAGACTTACATTGACAGAAAATGTACAAACTATACATATAATGATACACAAGTACACTTAATGTGGAAGAAAGTGCCTTCTCAATTACTTTCATTTCATTTTCAGAACTAGAACGGGCACTCGTAGAGTGCATACCTTCGCCGCAACCACTAGTTACCTTTGTATTAAGTTGTCCTCAACGCATCTCAATACAAATATGCATTTCGTGACCCCCATGACCTTTGACCCACAACCGCTACCTAGGGTGACAATAGTACTATACCTTGTGTCATTTCAGAAGATGGGGATTTGAACACTGAACAATTTGGAGTTAATTTGATGTAAATCGGAAACATATTAACCGTTTTCATCATGAAAAAAACGATGTTGACCTTTTTGTGATCTTGACCTTTGATCCGATCGCTCCCAAAATCTAATGGATTTGTCCTTTCATGATGCCAAACAAATTCAAAACAATTAAAGCCTCTCTGCGTTTTTGTTTTTTTTTGCATTAAGTTGTCCACAACGCTTTCTGATATAAATGTGAATTTGTGTGACCCCCTTGACCTTTGACCCCCGACCGCTGCCTTGGGTGACAAAAGTACTATACCATGTGTCATATTACAGGATGGGGAATTTAATTTTGAACATTTTGGAGTTAATTTGCTGTAAATCAAAACAAAATTGACAATTTAATCGCGAAAAAACGATTTTGACCTTTTTTTGACCTTGACCTTAACCTTTGATCCGATCGCTCCCAAAATCTAATCGATTTGTCCTCTCTTGATGCCAAACACATCCACAAAATTTCATGACAATCTGCGAAGTGGTTTTGTGTAATGTTGTCCACAACGCTTCCCAATCAAAAACTCCATTTTCGTGACCCCCTTGAACTTTGACTTCCACAGACTAACTAGGGTTGCAAACACTATACCATACGCTATATCAGTGGATCGGGATTTGAATACTGAACATTTTGGACTTAATTTGATGTTAATCGGAAGAAAATTGACACTTTAATCGCAAAAAAACGATTTTGGCCTTTTTGTGACCTTGACCTTGACCTTTGATCCGATCGCTCCCAAAAGCTTCGCCTGGCGTCCGTGAGTAACTGCACATAACCTCTGAAAATTTCATGCAAATCGGTCCAGCAGTTTTTGCGCAATGTTGTCCGCACACATATTTACCAATAAATAAATACACAGGGGTCAATACAATACCTTCGTCAAACGAAGTTTGCGAAGGTAAAAATATAGATAAATCGTTGCTTCTGGCAACACCCAACTTCAGTCGCTCCATCAGTCGCTGTTTTCCTTCGTCTTTTTAATATTGAATTTCACATAAACGGTACTTGTGTATCATTATATGTATAGTTTGTACATTTTCTGTCAATGTAAGTCTGATTTTGAATTTAAAAAATGCTAAAAAAAAAATAAAAAAATTGGATTATTTTTTTTTCCTTAAAATTGAGATGGCATAAGAACTTGATCTGATTGAGCGAAATGAGATACATTTCTAAATTCAGCATTCAAAAAACATATGGGGACCGTTGAGAAAACCGAGATCTCTGAAATGACGCAGACCAGTGTAATCATTGATAATTATTCTTCTGTTCTTAATCATTCCTGAACTGGTTTCTTTCAAGCTTCTGTCATTCTTCCGAAGGCATGAGCCCAGTGCCGAGCATTCTGAAGCACATCAGGCAGGAGTGTAAAAGGCTCTGGTGCCACGGTGTAGCTTTGCCCTTGCTCTGACAGCCCCATATAAACGAGTGAAGGTATATTGCCCAAAGCTAGCGACACATTTCTCAGAAGGCAACTGCACGCAGGCAAAGCCATTCTGGTTGACAGACCATTGCTACTTCATGTTTGTGTGCAACGATTTTCTTTTCGTCCGTCCCACCCTCCCTTCACATCGTGGAGATGAGGCGATTTGTGTGAGTGAATTAATTAATATAGCTCCTAAAATTAAAAGTGTGCTCCAATATTTACTGGCCTTTCGGGGGAATTCCATTCTTGTGTTTGCAAACATACTGCCTCTGACAGGTGAGATAAATCCCACAGCGTACAGGAGATCATAAGTACTGTTCACTCAATTAATTTCAGTGAGGGGGTCGTGTGTGTGTGTGTGTGTGTGTGTGTGTGTGTGTGTGTGTGTGTGTGTGTGTGTGTGTGTGTGTGTGTGTGTGTGTGTGTGTGTGTGTGTGTGTGTGTGTGTGTGTGTGTGTGTGTGTGTGTGTGTGTGTGTGTGTGTGTGTGTGGCTTCTTTTTGTTTTTTTTTGTGCCATTACTACATTTTATACATTAAATGCCATTAATGGACAATTTGAGTTTTACATAAAATGGTTACATCTGCTCATGGGCCCCTTTCCCTGGATTTGTTTCCTCAAGGGTTTTCCCATATTTCCATTGTTATTCAAGTGTGAGTTGGCATGTTAACTCAAAACATAGTTTCCAAATATCAGCCAAATAGCTCCTTATCTGTAATTATATCAGCAACACAAGCAGTGTTGCAGCCCGGCAATCCATCAAGGCACAGCCACTCGTGACTTCCTTAATTTTGCTTCCAATTAACACTATAATCACTCGATGCATAATTAACTTAGCTGTGCCTGAAAGTGATTTTAGTAATGAGAATATGAGATAACTCTTGAGTTTGTGGTATTGGAGACGAGATCCTGGGTGAACCATAACTTTGAACAATCAAGCATTGGATTTTGATGTGAGCGGTGTACCTTAAGTTTCCAAGTCCCATATCTCTAATCTAATCCCAGGAATGCTTTACTGTCATCAGGAAAGGCCTGAGTTTATTTCAAACCAGGGTATAGCCTCAAAGTTATGTGACTGCAGCACAGTGAGGACTAACAATAAGGAATAATAAGAAACTTTGGTGGAGGAGGAGGAGGAGGTCATTCAGCCGATCATGTCTGTGCTACACAAACATGAGATACTACCACCCACCCACATGCAAGCTACCTGCAATTCCTGCCAATAACCCTGTACCTCTCTATCTCCAATGCAGATAGGTACCTGTCTTATTCCAATTTAAACCTATCTACTTTTTCTGCTGCCACCACCTTTCTAAGGAGACTATTCCATGCATGAACAACTTTGACACGAAAGACCCCTGCCTTAATGTTGCCCTAAATCTCATCTTCTTCACTTTCCGGCTATGTCCGCAAGTCCTATCACCGTCTATTCTGCTGAAAACTCTTCTATACCTATTTTGTCTGTACCCTTCGTAATCTTAAACATCTCTGTCAGATCACCTCCTTTCTAACGTGTAAAGTCCTGTCTCCTTCAGTCACTTATTCGAGCTAGGCCTAGAATCAATGGAGTCACTCGATGCTTAAACCTCTTTACGGCAGCGATGTTCATCCTCAGATGTGGTGACCAAAATTGCACACCATATTCGAGATGAGGCCTCTCTAAATTCCTATACAGTGTTAACACTACCTCTTTAATTGATTTATAATTTATTCCCTCCAATGAATACATCCGAAAAACCTATCAGCTTTACCTTTACCGGTAGTTGTCTGGCATTGCGCTGTTTGCTTACAAACCCCCTCCCTCTCTCCCCTTATCTATTACCAAACCCCCAGATCCTTCACCTGTGTGACATGCTTCAAGACATCCCCCCTTGCAGAATGGAGTGTCTATTTTCATTGTTTTTACTTTGAAAGTACTGGTATACTGAAGAGATGCTTTGGTAACAGCTTGGAAGTGGGTTTTTTTTTAATCTGTATACAGATGTTCACACTCATTGAAGAGATTAACAAGCTTGATGCAGTTCATAAACTGACAAGTCGGTGAAAGGGAATTATTGTGAAGCTTCTCCATGATGGCCTTCTTACCGTGAAGTAATGGCTCAGATTCTGATCTATCGTCTGAGTATCCATGATACCGTCCCATCTCTGCTGCACCAATATCCGTCATAATATCGCATCAAACCACATTTTTATAAGCAGTGATTATACATAATTCCTACCCAAGTTGATCTTCGGCTTATTCGGAAGATACCATGATGTTCACAACAAGGGGGTTTTATATGAGAACCAAATCATACCATGAAAGGTTTTAATCTTGGGCTTGAGTAGTTGTGGGTATTTTTTTCAGTACAATGGGAAAACCTCCATCATGCGAGACAGCCTGAATCGAGCCTTGAGCTCTGGTAGAAATTTTGGCACAACTTGCTTCAATGGAAATGCAAGACGAGTTGAAAGTTTGCTATAATTCTATATTATGTTGAATACCACTCAATTATATTATAGGACCAAATAAGCTTGGTGTTGGCTGAATGGTTAAAGTGATGGGCTTGGGATCATAGGGTCCTGAGTTCAAATCCTGCTCAGCCGTTGAATTAATACCAGGTAGGGTTAACTCGGCCTGTCATCCTTCTGAGGTCGGCAAAATGAGTGCCAGCTTGCTGGTATACTGTGTCGGAGTGGTGACCCATCTAGGATTGCGTCCAACCCTGTCATCCTTCTGAGGTCGGCAAAATGAGTGCCAGCTTGCTGGTATACTGTGTCGGAGTGGTGACCCGTCTACGATTGCGTCCAACCCTGTCATCCTTCTGAGGTCGGCAAAATGAGTGCCAGCATGCTGGTATACTGTGTCGGAGTGGTGACCCATCTAGGATTGCGTCCAACCCTGTCATCCTTCTGAGGTCGGCAAAATGAGTGCCAGCTTGCTGGTATACTGTGTCGGAGTGGTGACCCGTCTACGATTGCGTCCAACCCTGTCATCCTTCTGAGGTCGGCAAAATGAGTGCCAGCATGCTGGTATACTGTGTCGGAGTGGTGACTCGTCTAGGATTGCGTCCAACCCTGTCATCCTTCTGAGGTCGGCAAAATGAGTGCCAGCTTGCTGGTATACTGTGTCGGAGTGGTGTCTCGTCTAGGATTGCGTCCAACCCTGTCATCCTTCTGAGGTCGGCAAAATGAGTGCCAGCATGCTGGTATACTGTGTCGGAGTGGCGACCCGTCCAGGATTGCGTCCAACCCTGTCATCCTTCTGAGGTCGGCAAAATGAGTGCCAGCTTGCTGGTATACTGTGTCGGAGTGGTGTCTCGTCTAGGATTGCGTCCAACCCTGTCATCCTTCTGAGGTCGGCAAAATGAGTGCCAGCATGCTGGTATACTGTGTCGGAGTGGCGACCCGTCCAGGATTGCGTCCAACAGCCAAGGAGACTGCTTCGGCAGCACCAACGCTCTGCACAGTGTATGGTCCCAATGGATGGATGTTGGCTTAAGAGCTTAGGGTCTTCAGTTCAAGCCCCCTTCAACCGTTGAATTAACACCAGCTGGGTTGACTCAGCCTGTCATCCTTCCGTGGTCGGCAAAATGAGTAGCAGCTAACTGGTAATAGGGAGTTACATCAGCGGCAGAGCCATGCTCCCAGAAAATGAAGCAACCAGCAGCCGCAGGCTGTAAGTAAGTAAATAAATATAAATAAATAAATAAAACAAGTGGTACAAGTCACGAACAAGCATTAGATTTGATTCTGACATGGGTGGAAGGTGGTGGGGAGTTGTTCACCTCCTAGTCTGATTAATTTCTCTCACATAAACGTTTGTACAGTATCAGAAAACCTGTTGACTGCCTGTTGTCATTAATCGGATGAATCAAACTTTCTTGTACTTACGCCATATTGAGAAAGATAACAGCAAACAGAAAGGTTATCTGCCATAAAACCCGTATCCAAGATTAGCTCAATGTTTCCTCTCAATTTTCTCCGATTGACGGTAAAAGTAGTTTCCACAATGAATGAACATTCCATGTTGGTGCTGTCACAAACTTTTCCTGATAAAATGAGCATCATAAACCACAAGTTACAACACACTGCCTTTCTCTGTCGCTGATGCAACCAAACACCTCCCGACCCCTCCCCAATCATTAATGCTCATTGTGCCTGCCATGGTGCTGACTTTAAAATTGCAGTGAAGTCATGAAGATGCTGTGTCTGCTTGTATAATGACTTCGCTGAAATCATAAACAAGCCTTGGTGGCGTAATGCTGAGAGTGTCCCGTCTAAGTTCGGGATGTTGGTGGTTTGAATCCCGTCCGAGTCATATCAACAAGTTTCAAGATGGTCCGTGTTGCTTCCTTGCTTGACACTCAGCATTTAAAAAAGATAGAGCATGGAAAAACGACCATAGGTTGGTAATAATGGCACAGGCATTGATTGTCCTAATAGACTCACTCCTGTGTTGAAGTTCCTGTTAAGGGACCGGCTATTATTATCATGCATTTTTTGTCCTTTCCTTTTGTCCACATTTCCATTTGCAAGCACTTTTTTTTTTAACTTTATTATTGTATTACTGCAGGCATATCTGTCTCATGTCTGGTGTTGGCTTAATGGTAAGGGTGGTGGGTTTGGCATCCTCGGCATCCTGAGTTCAAATCCCCCTCCGTTGTTGAATTAACACTAGGTGGGGTTGACTCTGCCTGTCATCCTTTGGTGGCAGCAGCACCAATGCTGGTGGCAGCACCAATGCTCTGCACAGAGTATGGTCCAAATGGATGGATGGATATCTCTCTCTGTCCCTCTCTATTCGTTCACGAATCAGTAAGTGACCACTATATTCGTTATAGGTGTGTGTCTGTCTGTCTGTCCCGAGCATAGCTCCGTGGGTTTTGATCCGATCTTGATAAATTTAGTGTGCGAGGTTTGTATCATGATCTAGTGGTGTTTTCCTGAGAATGGGCGTGGTGCGCCCATTATGAGCGGAGCCACGCCCAAAAAACATGTGTTTTAAGGGGGTAGCCAGTTTCAAGTTACATCTTCTCTGAGGGGGTTTGTCGAATCTGGCAGGGGTTTTGGTATTTGGTTAGCCCAGTGGCACTTGCATAGCCCCACGGAGCTCGATTTTTCATTTTCATCCCAAGGTCAAGGTCACAAGGTCACGAACTTAGAAAATGTCAAAAAATCAATAAATTTGGCATCGAGCTCCTAGGGTTTTCAACTGTTTCAAATGAAAGTTGGTATGCAAGTCGTGCTCTTCCAGTACTACAACTTCCACCATTTACGTTTTTCCCGATTCCCGCCAGTTTGCCCGTGGCGTCCCCTCGAAGGTCAAAAAATAAAAAAGGCGAACCGTGTACATTGCTCGTGAACCATCGGTCTCCAGACTTGTCTATGTTTGTCTTTCTGTCTTTATTCTGAATGTGAGAAACGACCAATTATCTGAAGGGGCTATCCAAAAAGATTGGGACTATTAACTACCATGATTGCAAACGCCTCTCAGTGTATGAGAAAAACATTCCTTGTGCGTTTGTGCATTAATACCTCCGACACCGATGGTGAAGGAGGTGATGTTTTCACCCCTTTCTGTCTGTTTGTTTCTTTGTTTGTTTGTTTGTGTACAGGATATCTCAAAAAGTTGTGCACAGTTTGGGAGTGCCACGACAAATAATTGATTCAATTTTGGTGAAGATCTGAATCCAGATATGGATACAATAATTATTTAATTTTTAACCGATTCTTCACGTTGAGAGATGGAGCGAAAAATATATTGGATATTATCTCGAAAAGTTGTGGACGGATTTGAATGAAATTTTGTGGACAGGATCAAAGTGCGACAAGGACGAACTGATTATATTTTGGTGAAGATCGGGATCCAGATCCGAGGACGAGAATTTTTAAGTGATTCTTCACCATTGAGAGATCGGGCCAAAACCGATTATATAGCACGATATCTCAAAAAGTTGTGGACGGATTCGGACGAAACTTGGTGGACACGTTGGGTGTGTGGACACGTGAAGAGATTCACTTACCTCGGCAGTGATATTCATGTCTCTGCTGGCTGTGAGCCAGAGGTCAATAGACGTCTGGGTCGGGCCTGGGGAGTCATGGATTCACTGGATCATGGGGTGTGGCGCTGCCGGTACCTGTGCGGGAGGACAAATGTCCGAGTGTTCAGGTCCTTGGTGCTTCCAGTCTTGCTCTATGGATGTGAGACTTGGACTATGACCAGGGATCTGAGACAGAGACTTAATTCCTTTGGTACCAGGTCTCTTCGGAGAATCTTTGGCTATCACTGGGTCGGACTTTGTGTGCAACGAGTGGTTGCTGAGAGCGACTCAAATGAGATTTGTTACCTGCATAGTCCGTGAGCGTCAGCTGCGGCTGTATGGACATGTGGCTCGTTTTCCTGATGCTGATCCTGCTCACCAGATTCTCTCAGCGAGGGAGTCTCGTGAGTGGAGGAGTCCAATGGGCTGACCATGTGCCTCGTGGTTACAGCAGGTTGATTGACATCTCAAGGAGATTGGGATGGGCCAGGCATCTGCATGGGGGATGGCCAGACGGAGGCCCCTGGAGTACCGGCAGAAATTGGACGCTGCGACGTGCTGCTCTGGTGCATGCTCTCATACCTGACCTGACATGGGTGTGTGATCACGATGAATTGATTCAATTTTAGTGAGGATCTAGATCCGGATCCGAATCTGATAATTTTAAAGTGATTCTTCACCATTGAGAGATTGGGCGAAACCGATATATAGCACGATATCTCAAAAAGTTGTGTACGGATTTGAATGAAACTTGGTGGAAAGTTTGGGTGTCTGACCATGACGAATTGATTCAATTTTAGTGAATATCCAACAACTATAATTTTTAAAGTGATTCCTCACCACTGAGAGATAGGCATCAAAACGGTATGTGGCATGATATTTCAACAATGTATTGGGTCAGATATGTTCTCGTGGACCAGGTATTACAGGGTGGAGGTATGTGCTCTACGAAGTGCCCTTCTAGTTGTGTCTTTTTTTGAAAAAGAACAAAGGCTTCCTGACTTTGCCCACAAACTGATATTAGAACGCGCAATCATTATGAAGGGTTTTATGTCACAACCATTATGAAATTTTGCCCTAGTTGTGCAAAAATCTATTATCATGTCTGTCTTTATTGAATTGGAGTTTTACAAAGTGCCAGCAATTAGTATTTAATGGGTAAAGCTGAAGCAATGGGTCACATCCGAGCTTCGAAAGACTGCATATTTTATATTGAACCACCGTGAGAAGGAAAGTACAACATATAGTCCAGGTACCAAAGCCCGATTTTGAGATGAACCATAAAATACGTACACATTGAGGATTTTTAATATGGTTTCCCCCTATTTTGGGGGTGCTGAATCAGAATCTGGATGCTGTGATCTCGCACCCTTGGGGAATTTGAGAATTCCAAGAGGGACTCCAAAAACCAAAATCGCTCCTTTCTTGCTTGGCTTTCCCGCTAGATATGACATTGGACTCTGTGTTTTCTTTGTGGTTGAGCAATTAATTTATGTTTACCCTGAAGTCATCGAAAGATAAGTATTCACAGAATAAAGCATGGCTTCGAAAACGGCAAAAACAAATTGCTGACAAAATCTCTCTCCCTCTCCCTCTCCCTCTCCCTCTCCCTCTCCCTCTCCCTCTCCCCCTCCCTCCCTTCTCCTCATCCTCCTTCTCCTCCTCTTTCTGCTCCATTTAAAAAGTTGATCTACTTCCAGTTGGTCAAATGGCTTCTTTTCTGCCAAGCCAAATAACATATACACACGAGAGAGAGAGTTCGTTTAGAACAAGTTTACTTCAGTGTTACTTGCAGTGTTACTTGTTACACCATGCAGTGTTACTTCAATGTTAATAAAATAATTATTTTAACAATCATTAAAGAATTCGAAAGTTTGGTATGATTGAAGTAGTCCAGAAGCAGTCCTGAATACCACCCATTTTCACCACCCCACTGAACCATTGTTTAAATTGAAGTACTGCAAAACTAGGTTCTTGGAAGTGTGACAGACGATTTTGTGTACTGCAGTCTTCAAGTATAGAGTCAAACAAAAACAATAAACATTGTAAAAGTCATATAAATTAATTAATTCCAGAACTTAAGCCATTTTCTGCAGGGTTTATGACATTGCCTTATTTAACATGTTACATTAGTTATTCGTGCCTGTCATATGTGTCCTTTATAACGTCTTTAAAACCAGTAAGTTTCCTGTTTGGAAGGATTTTCAATTTTGTTTCACTGCCTGGCAAGCAGTCAGCATGAAAATATTATCTCACTCCTCTCTAGTCCTGGCCCTGGCATACAACCCCGTATACATTTCTGACCGCATAGACTTTGACAGTTGATTTGAGTATGGAATACCTCTAGCTTCAAGAATCTACTTGGTGGAATTCTGAAATTTGTAGCAAAATCCGGAAAACAGCCATTTTCCAAAATGGCCGCCATCAGGTCAGCACCAAAAAAGAAATTCATATAACTTTTGATAGGAATGTAGTAGAAGCATGGTTGTGGTGTCAATTCTGGGGTTTTCAGGTATGCCCGACACAATGGTGGTGTCAAAAAGCATTTTAGAAGTTGCCCAGTTACCGAAATCCAAGATGGCCGACACCCAAAATCCGTAAAGCATGAAAATGTGTATAACTTTTTAATGGAATGTAGTAGAAGGACAATTTTGGTGTCTATTATGTCTATTATGCAAAGCTGCTCAGCTCAACGAAAATGTGGCAAGGCTTCTGGACTTTGTGAGAGATAGGGGCAATCCTTACATCATCGAGGCTCCAGGCATCAAGCTCCATAACCTCATCACCAAACAGTTGGCAGATGATGAAGTGGCAGTGCGGCTGCTTCAGGTGCAACAGAACGGAGATCAACTGGTCAAAGAATTTCGGAAAGAGCGGTTCCTGGAGAAGACATAAAAAGTATCAGTCACCATATCAAAAAGAAACCTGCCGCAAATGGACTACAAACCACCCTCTGCGACGAGTATAGCTCCTGTAGCTGTGTCGCCCAAGATGATAGCGGCAGCTCAGCGTGACATTGAGATCGTGAAAGAGCGGGGCATGACACTCGACTCTATCTATGGCCATGATATCATCCCCATTTCGACAATATTTGAAGGTGACCTCCCCTCCAAACCTGACAAGAGTGCACTGATTGCTGATCTGGAGAAGTATTTAACGGTTGAAAACATGTATTTTCCCGGGGGGGACATATCCGTTATCTTAGACTTCATGTCTAAAATTCGGTCATTTCCAAACTTAGCATCCTTTGGAACATTCGATCACGCAATTAGCTGTGTCCTATCTGCGGGCCACTCAATTTGCTCCAGGACCAGCTTCCACGTCGTATTTGACAGCTACCTGGAGTAATCCGTTAAAGCTGGAGAAAGGTTCCGTCGTGCTGGCGGAGTGGGGTCTGTTGACCTCATTGAGCTCACTGCAGATGTCCCAATACCACAGCAACTTGAGAAGTTCTGGACATCGCCGTCCAATAAAATCAAGTTGCAGCAGCTTGCCCGCCAGTTGGCATCAACTCCTCTGTTAGTCAAGCTGCCCGTCGTGCTCAACGGATGCATCACAGATGAGGAAGTTGTGCCAGCACAGTTGCTGTGCGCAGGCAGATTGTCAACCCCACCATCTGCCGAAACCTGTGAATCTATCGAGGCTTTGACATGTCGTGTGGAAGAAGCTGATGATCGCTTAGTTCTTCACTGTGCATGGGAGGTGGATCGCGGGAGTAGTCGGCTGCTCGTGATCTCTAATGATACTGACACAATAGTGTATTTACTTCGCTTTATCTCTCAAATGTAAGAGAGGGGTCTTCAAGGGTTGGGGGTAGAATTTGGCTCCGGTGAGCATAGGCATTATATACCACTGCATGTTCTCGCAGATAAGTTGGGAGTGGGACTGTACAGGGTCATAGTGAAGGTGCATGTCCTCACTGGCGATGATTCGCTTAGTAAGATTGGCACAAAACACGCGTCTCTCTCATGTGAACCACAAAAGTTCCTTGCCGATTTTTGCAGAGTCAAATCAGTTAACTGAAGAGGTCGTGCAGAAGGCTGAGGAGTATCTCGTTCATGTGTGGGCTGGTGCAAAGTCCAAGCCAGAATCTCGGACCTTCGACCAGCTTCGAGTGGAGTGCCATATTCGAGCTACGACGCCGAAGCCCTTGGAAGCCCTACCAACCACATCAAGTGTCATTTGTGGCCATATCCAGAGAGCTTTTTATGTTGTGCGTAATGTCCTGTGCCTTCTTGGTGACCCCCATTCAGCTCCAGATCCGACGAATTACCGCTGGGTAATGGATAATGACATCCTCTTGCCTCCAAATGTCTCAATTCATTACCCCATGGGAAGCTTGTTATCTGTAAATGCATGGTCAAGTGTAACACAAAGCGCTGCCCATGCAAAAAGGCTGGGCAAAACTGTGTGATCTTTTGTCACAAACAACAACAATCAGCATGTCAAAATAACTAATAAGTAGTCAGTCAATTAGGTCAGTGACATCTTGGGTAGCGCAGATAGGTCAGTACACAAAATATTGCCTGTTCATCCAACGTCAGGATGGGACGTAAGAACTAATTGGTTTATCAATATCATAACTTGCCACTCTCTGTGCTTGAACTCATATTCATACCACGACAGGTGTGGGGGGAAAATTTATATTAATGTATTTTAAATTGTAACAAATGGAGTTTCAGAAATGTAACTTTTATGCTGCAAATTGAATTGGCTGTCATTTCTGGCCAAAAGACTTTTGCCCTAAATGATAAGAAATGTGTTGTTCTGGAGCAGAGTGACCGAGCTGATAAATGAACCTTTGCTTAGAAAATATACGAAGTGGCTTTTTGTCTAAAGGACACGTCTACAGTCTGGGTGAATATCCCCCAACCTCTCTCTCTCTCTCTCATGGAAGTATAAAATGCTTTGAAAGGCACATTGTTCTCAGTGCAAGCACGTGAGGAAGTATAGTTTCTCAGTGGCTTGTACTCCTTGGAACTGACCAAGTACCAAGTTAGAATAAAACTCTCTGATGTAACGTAGAAGTGAATTGAATCGGGTTGGTCTAACTGTTAACTAAAGTAAGAATAAATGAAATAGAACCAAATAATATTGCAATCAATGGGGATTCTTAAGTTCATTGTACAAGGGTGAGAAGTGTATGGTGTATAATTAGGAAATAAATTGTTTCACAAGGAAGGACTTGTGTGGACATCAGTTTTATCAGTGTCGATAGGGTTTTTGTAGGGTTTTATAATCAAATCGGACGAACGTTAAACTCTGTCTGAAGTCAAATAGGATTCCACAATCGGCCAGTTAGAATCCTTCAGGAGGACAACGATCACAACAAGGTGGGTTTAAAAAATCCACATCACAGGCAATGACTGTACTGTGTAATATTATTCTGCAATGTTTTTTCTCTCAGTATTGTTATTAAATATTAAGAATCTGTACTAGCCCTCGATAAATGTTTGTCAAATGTAAATAAAACTTTGTATGTATAAATGTAAATAAAACTTTGTGTGTATCTTATTTAACTGATTTGTTTGTTTGCCATACTTGATTGGCAGTCATGCTGGATTTTGGCAAACTCGATAATGTTAAATTTAATACTGTTACCTAGGGACTGTCAAGATGGACCAGACACCATTTCTGTTAAAAGTTATGCACGTTTTAATGTTTGACGAATTTAGTTTGGTGGCCATCTTGGTGTTCAGGAACTGGGAAACATCAAAAATGTTTTTTTGGCGCCAAGACTGTGTCGGGCATACCAAAAACTCCATAATAGACACCAAAATCGTCCTTATACTACGTTCCCATCAAAATCAAAAGTTATACACATTTTCATGTTTAATGGATTTTGGGTGGTGGCCATCTTGGATTTCGGTAACTGGGCAACGTCGAAAATGCCTTTGGACCCCCACCACTGTGTCGGGCATACCTGAAAACCCCATAATAGACATGACATTCGTCCTACTACATTCCTATCAAAAGTTATATACATTTTCATGTTTGATGGATTTTGGGTGGCGGCCATCTTGGATTTTGGCAACTGGGCAACGTCTAAAATGCTATTTGACACCACCACTTTGTCGGGCATACCTAAAAACCATATAATAGATACCAAAAATGTCCTTCTACTACGTTCTTATCAGAAGTTATATGCATTTCTTTTTTGGCGCTGACCTGGTGGCGGCCATTTTGGAAAATGGCTGTTTTCCCGATTTTGCTACAAATTTCGCAATTCCACCTCGTAGATTCTTGAAGCTCGAGGTATTCCACACTCAAATCAACTGTCAAAGTCTATGTGGTCAGAAATGTATATGGGGTTCTATGCCAGGGCCTGGACTACTCTGTCCATGTGCGGTCAGGATGAATTCAGAGACAAAGTACGTTTAAATGAAAGCCTTGACTTCCTATTCATGTTCCGATTCGTGTTCATAATATACCATTTGATGTAAATAAGCTGTTCCTCAATAGATAGCTGTCGTGTGCAGCCTGTGGCTGCTGGTTGGATCATTTTCTGGGGGCATGGCTGTGCCACTGATGCAGTGCCCTCTCTTACCAGCACACTGGTACTCATTTCACTGACCTCAGAAGTATGACAGGCTGAGTCAACCCTGCCTGTTGTTAATTCGGCGTCCGACAGGGACTCAAACTCAAGACCCTAAGATTTTAAGCCATCTGTCTTATC
>NC_140973.1:58067332-58082332 GCF_056783735.1 Eptatretus burgeri | reverse complement strand
TTACTGCATACAGTCAAGGCTCGTGGAAGAGCTCGAAGACTGCGTGGATCAAGATGGAACAGAACTAAAGTAACAGGGGGGGGAGAGAGAGAGAGAGAGAGAGAGAGAGAGAGAGAGAGAGAGAGAGAGAGAGAGAGAGAGAGAGAGAGAGAGAGAGAGAGAGAGAGAGAGAGAGAGAGAGAGAGAGAGAGAGAGAGAGAGAGAGAGAGAGAGAGAGAGAGAGAGAGAGAGAGAGAGAGAGAGAGAGAGAGAGAGAGAGAGAGAGAGAGAGAGAGAGAGAGAGAGAGAGAGAGAGAGAGAGAGAGAGAGAGAGAGAGAGAGAGAGAGAGAGAGAGAGAGAGAGAGAGAGAGAGAGAGAGAGAGAGAGAGAGAGAGAGAGAGAGAGAGAGAGAGAGAGAGAGAGAGAGAGAGAGAGAGAGAGAGAGAGAGAGAGAGAGAGAGAGAGAGAGAGAGAGAGACATCAACAGCAGAGTGGAAGGACAAAATAAAGGGAGGAATGAGGGGTTAAGGGAGGATGCATGGGGTGGACAGGGTGGAGACAGAAGCAAACTCTGAAGAAGGAAAAACTTGAAATTTGTAAGGAAGTTGACTTGGGGATGGGGGACGGGGGAGTGTTAATGGGGGTTTAAAAGATCATGGTTTTAGATGTAGGATCATCTGAGATGGTGGTGAACAGCTGTCTTGAAGACTTGGAGGGAAGAATTAGATTGAAGAGAATGTGGAAGATGGTTCCACAGGGCAGGGAAAAGGACAAACAAATGAATGGAGGTGAGCAATGATTCTGCATTTTGGGAGTGTCACAAGAAGGTGGTTGATGGTGGACCACGCACACCCTGCAGAAGTGTGTGAGGTGGGTGGGGGGGGGGGGTTGGCCAAAGCACGAAAAGAGCAGAGGGTCCAAGACCATAAATGAGGCGGTCTATGACAGAGAGACATGTCTGCGATGGGAATGTGATTGGTCCATAGACTCATCTTCATCACGGGAGATTGCAAAAATCTTGAAGGCCTTGTTTATCAAGGCATCAATATGAGCAAGATGCGAGACAGGGCCACCAGACCAGAGGGGAGAGCTCCATCGAGATGAAGGCCTTGTGGGTGATAGGAGTGAAGGGGTGCTAAGATAGGACTTTGTACGACACAGGGTGACGGTGACTGGGTTTGGAGGCCAACTTTGAAATGCAGCTTGCCCAATAAATATCATGGCTGATATTGAGAACCAGGAGTTTTAATGACTGTACTCCCTCAAGAGGATTGCTAAGAAAGTAAATAGGAGGGTTTGCAAGGTGGTCTTTTTGTAGAGAGAGGGTGAAATTTGTCAGAGCAGTATTGAAGGTCATATTCTAAGTTTTTGATGAGCTTTTGACTTTGTCAAGGTCTGAAGAGAGGGAAGAGGCTGCTGCCTGCCTATCTTAAGGATGAGGACTGTTATTGCAGAGGGTGGAGTTGTCAGAAAATAGATCAAGGGGATTTTCCAGAGAGTCATAGAGACCATTGGTAAAAAAATTGGGAAGGAGATTGTGCCCAGAACACCAACCTTAACAGAGACAGAAGATGAAAGGATTCCATTGAGAGCCACATGTTGGTACCATTGGAAAGTCTGGATTACCCACAGATTATGTAATGGAGAAGAAAGTAAATACCTCCGGAATATTTTTTAATGCTGTGAACAAACTTTGATACATGAGGGTGATAAAGGTTGTGTTCAAGTTTCATCGAAATTCTGTGTGTGGTTTCAGAGAAGAAAGCAAATACATATTTTGGGTGGCAACCGCTGTATACCCGCTGTGAGGGCCTGATTTTTAAAAATTGTTCTTTTAATGCCACGAACAAACTTTGGTACATACCCGGTGATGAAGGTTATGGTAAAGTTTTAACAAAATCGTATGTGTAGTTTCAGAGAAGACGTTAAAAGTATATGTTGAAGGACAGATGGACGGACTGATGGATCGACGAGGTGTCATCCCTTAAGCTCACTGGAACCATGTACTATGTTCCGGAACAGCACATTGCTGCGTCTACTTTCCACCAGTACTCCAGCGGCCTCTGTCTGGCCATCCCCAAGGCACATGCCAGGCCCATCCCCATCTCCTTGAGATGCTGATCAACTTGCTGCAACCATGAGGCACGTGGTTGGCCCATTGGCCTCCTCCACTCAAGAGGCTTCCTCGCTAAGACAATCTGGTGAGCAGGATCAGCGTCAGGAAAATGAGCCACTTGGTCATACAGACAGAGTTGAGGCTCAAGGACTATGCAGGTAATAAATCTCATTTGAGTCTCTCTCAGCAACAGCTCGTTGGACACAAAGTTTGACCAGTGAGTGAGAGCCCAGGATTCTCCGAAGAGACCTGGTACCAAAGGAAATAAGTCTCCATCTCCAATCCCTGCTCAGAGTCCAAGTCTCACATCCATAGAGAAAGACTGGAAGCACCAGGGAACCGAAGACTCGGACTTTCATCCTCCTGCACAGGTTCCGGCAGCACCACACCCCATGATCCAGTGAATCCATGACTCCCCAGGCCCGACCCAGATGTCCACTGACCTCTGGCTCACAGCGAGCAGAGACATGAATATCACTGCCAAGGTAAGTGAATATCTCCGTGACCTCAACATCCTTAACAAAAACAGGTACAGACAAAATAGCAGCATCCAAGATGTCATTGAAAGACTGTATATTGAAATACAAGCACTGAAAAGTATGGGGTCCAATACACACCCCGGACGAACTCCAGTAACAACTGGAAATAAGTCAGAGATGGTATCACCCCATCTCACAGCACTCTCAGTGCCAGAGTAGAGTTCAGACATCAGATTGATCAGTTTTGGTGGCACCCCACGAAGACCAAGAATGTTCCAGAGGGCATCACTATTCACTGAATTGAACACTATGTAGAGATCCACCTGGGCAGCAAGCAGCTCCTGCCAAAGTTCTCACCAACATTCCATGAGGACACAAAGGGCAAGGATACGGTCAATCGTTGACCTCATTGGTGTAAAGACTGACTGCTCTTGGTGCTGGTGCTCAAGCAGATGATGGCAAACCCAATCAAGAATTATTTGAGGAAAAGACCTGCCTGGCCCTGAGAGCAGTGGCATCCCTTGGTAGTTGTTGCAGTCACCCGTCCCTTTCCAGAGAAGGACAAGGCCCCTCTTCCAGTTAGTTGGTATGATGCCTGTGTTACAAGCAAAGCACAAAACTGCATGCAACGACATGAGTACAGCTTCTCCACAAGCCTTGAGAAGTTCACCATGGATGCCGCAGATCCCAGGAGCTTCACCCCATTTCGATTGTTTCACTGCAGTCTGTGTTTCCACAAACGAAGGTGGATCACATTTGATTGAAGGGTCAGCAAGAGGATAGTAACACCCCTGACATCCAACTCAACAGCTGCTAGATCAGCCTGGTTCAGCTGCTCAAAGTAACCAGGCCAGCGGGCCAGACTCTTTCAAGAGCCCTCCACCCTCTACTCTAATTGCAGTACACCGAAGGATGGGCTCGGATGAATGCAATGTGCGACTTTCCCTGCAAGCAGGGTGACAATCACTTAACCACAGCTGATGCTCTACCCCTCACTGATTCCTTGCACATAGGCCTCCTTGTCCACCCTCAGCATATGTACAGATTTACTCTTCAACTCCCTGAACATCTCATCTCTGTCATTTAGCCTGGCCCTGTGTCTGGTAAATGATATCCAGTGTCCCTTGAGAGACAAACTTCTTCTTACTCCTACGGTGAGTTCCAAGACATCCACCGGCAACATCAAGGATGATGGTCTTGAAGGCACTCCACAACTCTTCAGGATTCCCCCAAAGCAGCCTGACTCCCAAAATCTCCACTCAGCCTGTTTGCAAACTCGTGATCTACGCTCTCATCCTTGAGCTTGCTAACATCCATCCTTGGCTTGGATGGGACCATTCTCCTGGATTTAAGCTGCAACATCAGAGTTGCTACCACAAGCCTGTGGTCCATGTTGAGGGAAATAAGATGACATTGAGGAGGTAGAAAGTATAATGTTGTTGAGTTGTAAGTATAATAAAGAAGCAAAATGAGGAATGCAGCAACAAAAGGGACACAGAATTTTCAGAAATCTTTTTGAGGAGTAGGCCTTGAACAACTCACAAACAAATTTGACAAATACAGCACAACAAAATACAATTTAACATGGAAAATTGGACGGAAACACAAACAGTACCACAGGAACAAAGAGAGAACAAACAAACAAACAAACAAAAAACATAACAAATCTGGTTTGTATTGCTCATGAGGTATCCATAGGAGGCAACCATTCAAAGAAACACTGAAATAGGAACAAGCAATACAGATTGTTCAACAATGACTCATGCCACGATTGTGGCTAACAGCACATTCCCATGAGGCCACGATGTGGCCAACAGGAGTCAACTAGTTAATGAGGTGGAAGCGGCAGCTGCAGAATCGACCAACACGTGGAAAAATCCCTGGACCGTAAGCGGATGAACCGGAAATTGGATGAAGTGCAAGTAAATAATTCTGAGCTCAGAAGTCAGGATGAGATTAAAAATCGAAGCTCGTGAAGAATAATCCAATAAGAAAGAGAAGATTTGGTTGGTATAGTCACGTGCAAAGAAGATTATAAGATAAAGCTGTAAAGAAAGCAATAAAGCTCATGGTGGAAGGAGGAAAGATGGGAGGACATCCGAAAAAGACTTGATTTGAAACGGTCAAAAAAAGAGATGGAGGGTTTGAGTTTGCATAGCACTGATGCATTGGATAAATCCATATGGTTGAATTCCATCATTTGACCAACCCCCCTTAAAGGGGGAAATGGTTGTAAAACATCTGTTGTTGTTGAACACGTGAGTATGGAATGTAATCATTTGTTTACAAAGTTTAAGCTCAAGGAAGAGTGAGGTGATAGGGTAGAAGACAATGCACTAATAGTGCGACAACATGTGGATTCCTCAAGGGGATGAACGAACAAGAGAAGGAGAGAAGAGAGAACGATATCAACTTGAAAATAGATGGGGAGAGGTGGAGGGGGGTTTAAATGAGGTTTATAAATGTCATGAATAGGGATTCAGAATAACCTGAGGTGGCAGTGAGCTGCTAACTTCAAGCCCTGGAGGAAAGAGTGTTCGCGTTTTTGTTTGTGTCCTTCATGATGTCGTTAAAAACAGTAAGTTTCTTATTTGGAATGATGTTAAATTTCATTTGACTGCCAGGCAGGCAGACAGAGAAAAGAAAAATGATCTCACTCCTCTCTGCCCATATCCGATCGGGACGAATTCAAAGCCAAAGTATGTCAAAACGAAAGACTTGTCTCTCCAATTCATGTTCCTATTTGTGGTTCAAAATATGATTGAATTTTAATAAGTTGTTCCTCGATCATCAACTGAGAAGACAGACAGATGGACAGACGGACATGAACCAATTGCTTAACCCCACTATTCGCCTCGCGTGCATGGTGAAATAATATCTCCTTTCTTTCATGCATCCATATCCACCGTGGCTCACATCATACCAACTGTCCTGAAATTTGTTTTTTTACCCCAACATGTGATAACTATTGTCACAACAAGCTTTGTGTACTTGTGGTCATGAATTATAAAATAATACGGTGGTGTCTGTCCGGTTTCCTGCCTCCTCTCTCTCACTGCTTTACACATTGTCACCAAACTTGGTAGGCATAATTCACAATCTCTTACAATTCTGCTTACGACATCCACATTTTCTCCAACTCCTCCATTTATTCTGTTTGGCCCAGTCAAATGTCTACATTCCTCAAGGTGTTTGCCCTGCCGGATGACATCATGGCATTCTGGTAGGCATTGCTTCAACCAAGTACGTCATGGGATTGTTATTGTTTTTCTTGCCTCTGTATATTCCGTTCACCACGAGATTGTTGTTGATGTTCTTCCGTTCCCTATAAAATGCCATTCTGTCCCGTCACCCGTCTTTGACGGGTACATCTGTTCGTTTATTTGTTTATTTTTTATCTTTCTTTCTCAAAGGAAAGCAGAAACTGCACTGGACACACTTATCTAATCTTGGTTATCAGTTTTGATTATGACTATAATAATCTCAAAGAAATACTCATCCTTGTCTCAGTGTCTGAATTCCATTGTTGTGATAATACTTGTTCCTAGTTCAAACGTCGTGCTGACAGGACAGTTTGCCAATTTAAATCACCTTGCCACAGATATAAACTAGAAAGCATCTCAAAATGCAAAGCCCGTCCACATCCACTTTGTACTTGAACTAAACTTGATGAAAACAACAGTTAAAAAATGTATGTTTTATTCAGGTGTGTTCTCCACAATCTCATAATAAAGGTTTGTTGAAGATTTAATGACAAAACCTCAATTGGTAAATATGTTACGGCCTGGATATACACACTGAATCTCAATGATAAACAAGGATTTTGATTAAATAATTTTTTGGCTTGTCTGCCAATTCACTGATGACATCATCTTTACAATCCCTTATTCCCCATTTAATTGGGAGTAGAATGAGATGTGCCAAGTTTCAAATTTTTCGGATCAGCTGATTCAGGGATACAATATTTAGATTTTTTGCGTTTAATCCAAGATGGCTGCCATACCACGTAACCTATGATGTCACAATTATCAGTAAAATATTCTCCATGGGGGTGGTCACTCCTACCCTGAAAATTCTGTCAATCAGACAAGTGGTTGATGAGGGAAAAAAATGTTTAAAAAAAATTAAGAACATAAAAAACCCAAAGAAGCCAAAAAGGTTCAAATAATTATTAGATTATAATCTATAGATTAGATTATAATCTATAAATAATAGATTATAATCTATCAAAAATTCCAGCAATCTCTCTGTGTCTGTGTGTCTGTGTGTCTGTGTGACCGCTGTTTCTCGACAACCACTGGTCCGATCTAATTGAAACTTGCCAGATATATTGCTGGGGACCTGAGGATGTGCCTTTTCAAGGTTTGATATTAATCGGACAAGTGGTTCCCAAGTTATGGCCATTTATTTACCAACCAATGACAGGACACGTTGCTGCGTGGGCATGGCCGATGGGGGAAGAGAACCTCAACCGCGTTCTCCATTACGGGTTACAACTTACGGACTTCTGGATAATGATGACTTCGTGTATTCTAATAATTTCTCGATTACTTATGCGCATTTATAGATAAACACAATGCCCCAAGTTATGATCGTTTTCATATTGGACGGTGCATACATTTCGGTAACATCAGAGTGAGCTGTTATGCTCCGAAGCAGGAAGTAAAAAATTTTTTGCACGTAAGTTTTTTTTTTCTCTTCTCTTCTCTTTTTCCTTGCGATGACATTGCGAAAAGGCAAAATACGTTGGCGCTAATTGAATAATTGGCCATTAAAACCAAATTGCGAATAATCGTAACTGCGATATGCGAACTTCCGGACAGTGAGGACTTAACTTCCGGACTTCCAGATAGTGATGAGTACTGTATTCTTTCTCGATTTTTTCTCGATTTATCGACTTACTGTATTCTTTCTTTCTCAATTTCTGTACTTTCTCGATTTTTTTCTTGATTTATCGACTTACTGTAGTCTTTCTTTCTCAATTTCTGTACTTTCTCGATTTCTGTACTTTCTCGATTTTCTTAAACACAATGCCCCAATCCAGTCGTCATTTACGAGAGCAAAGGAACGGCCTGTGTGGTTGTTTGAAAGTTTTTTTTTTTACCCACATACGGCGATGCACGTACGGGCACGCGAGAGCGAAGGAACGGCCTGTGTGGTTGTTGTTTCTGGCACGTGGTTTGAAAGTTTTTTTTTGTTTGTTTTGTTTGCACGTACGGGCACGCACCTGTGTGCACTAGTAAAATAATAATAAAAAATTTTTTTTACAAAATTATTAATTTGTCTTCTCCATATTCTCATAATAAGGCTTGATTGAAAATTTGATGATAAAAGCTCAAATGGTTAAAAAAAAAGTTATGGTCAGGACAGGCACACACACAGATACAGACACAGACAGACACACAGAAGCGATTGCAAAACCCCTCTTCCGCTGCGCAGGAGATGGGCTTATAAGGATGAGAAGCAAATCAAACAGGAAATATTTGTATTCAACCTATCAGGTTTGAAATGGATGGAGAGGTTATCTTGAAGATATAGGAGAGTGATTAGCAGAGGGGAGTTTGTGAAGAGACGTGGGTAAATTAAAGCAATCCAGAGAGAAATCAGGATGTCTGGGGAGTACCCAAAAAAGGCCAAGGAAGTACTAGTGCATGTAAGTACTGGAATTATCAAATATATATATATATATATATATATATATATATATATATATATATATATATATATATATATATATACACACATTGTGTAGTAATTAAATGACTTTTTAATTTTACATCTGCATCCTTAAACAAGCGATTTTTTTCATTCCAACTTTGAAGTATTTTTGAATACGATCATCAAACGGGCTACAAAAGTTCAGTGCTGTACTTAGTGATAAGGTCAAAGTACATGGCAATTTCTTTTTACTTCTGCTTTCAACTTCTTCTTGTGCACTTCTTCTTTAAAATTTAAGTCTAAGTGATCTTGGCGAATGGAAGGCTAAGTGTTAGCCATTTCACACACGACAAGGCCACGGTAAAGGCATGTAATGCTGCTTTCCCATCAGAGACACGTTCGTTGCCTTGCATGAGTATTCTACCATTTCATCCGGTCTTGCACTCTTACCAATTCACCCTTCAATCTGCTGCTCAGACTTACGAGGATGCACACATTGATGAAAATTCATCCTAATTAATCCCCCAAAATTCAAGTTTTGTGCTCACTTGCATTCCTTTCTTCCACTTTCTCCAGCCAGTGGAATTATCTCTCCATGTCAATTTCCATTCTCCCTTCCATTATAATTGTTATCTTTCATCCTCTTCCATTCCCCAACCTTTATGATTTTTATTTATGATAACCCAAATGTCCCACATCGTCTTTCCACTCCACTCATGTGCAAACATCATCGTCTGTTACCTCCACCACGGAAAGTGAAGGAGGTTATGTTTTTACCCCCTTTGTGTTTGTTTGTCTGTCTGTTTGTTTGTGTGCAGGATCTCAAAAAGTTGTGGACGGATTCGGATGAAATTTTGTGGACAGGTTTGGTGTGTGACAAGGACGGACTGATTCGATTTTTGTGAAGATCCAGATCCGGATTTATTTTTCTTGTATTAAGTACATTTGCTTCCTTATTAATTTGTCTTTTAAGTGCAAAGTCTCTCCGTTTATTTATTATTTGCGTCTCATCTTCCCTCGCATATTTCTTTAATAAATAATTTGAAATAAAAAAAAAATTGCCGGTTCCGTCCATATTTAACGACCTTGGGAGATAATAAATGATAAGAGAGTTTCCTGTGTGCTGTCCACTCACAGCGACTTTTGTAAACAATTGTTTGGCCATTCTGATTCGCGGAGGTACTCTACCTCCAGCACAGAGGGTCGACTTTAGCAGGACCACCTGACACAACAATATCAACTCCGCCACACAACTCAGATTATAACACACTAGCAGGGACCCACGGAGCATCTGCGCAATGTAAAATGTGATTCCAAGTCTTCAACTTCCCCCCCTTCACAAATCTAAAGTCAACAATCCTCCCCCCCCCCCTGCCAAAACCCCAAGTCCTTAACCTCCCCATTTCAACGTTAAGGCATCAATCTCCTCGCCTACTCCAAACCTTCAAACCCACAGCCTCCCTCCACCACAACTACTCATTCTCCGCCCGCCCCACCAAAACGTTTTCAATACCCTCCCCCCACAAAGCTTCAACCCCCTCCCAACTCTGTCCCATCTTTGCTCTCCCTCACCCTCTCCCAACCCCAACTCTTTGTCCTCCCCTACCCCCTTGGCTTTCCCACATCAACAATTACATATTTCTTCATTATCTCATTAAAACAGCAAAATATTTAACTCTTTCCCCTCCAATGTCATGCTGTCACTGACTTCACAGAAACCGTGATTGAAACAGGAACAGCATGGCTTCTACATGCCACGGCCAATCACGGTCACCTCACCAACTCACAATCCCATGAGATATACCGAAATCCCGTGGAATTGCAACTCTCAAGTGACCATGAGCAGCCGCCTGATTGCACCAACAAACAACTCCATTCCAACTATCTTCTTCCTGATGCATATGTACACACGTCGTAAAAAGTAAATAATGACAGATTTTTTTTTCCCCCTTCACAATCTCTCGAGACTCTCGGAACTCCTCAGACAAAGACCTTTGTAATGACATGGGTTTTATGGTACCTCGTCGAGTCGTTTAAGATTAAAAAAAATAGTCAGAAATAATAGCAAGGAACAACCCTCCCCCCTCCCCTGCCAAAACCCCAAGTCTTTAACCTCTCCCTTCCAACTCTAAGGCTCTGGTCAAAGCCCTTGCTCAAGGGAATGCCACATAGTTATTTGGGCAGTGTTTAAGTCAACAGACTGCTGCCTCGATCGCTCTGAAAAATAAAAAATGGCCTATGTGCATATGTAATACATAGTGGTTGCATAGCTCAAATAGATTCCAATTGCACTGGCCCATCGGCCTGAAGGCGAAGGCTTGAAGCCTGAGGCCAATATGTACCATCACCTATACAAGGCCCATGATGCCTATCGACTCCAACCTTTCAAGATTTATGCCTGGTGTTGGCTTAATGGTTAGATTGGTGGGCTTTGGATCTGATGGTCCTGAGTTCCAATCCTGCTCAGCTGTTGAATTAATACCAGGTTGGGTTGACTCTGCTTGTCATCGGACCTTCCGAGGTCAACAAAATGAGTACCAGCATGCTGGTATATTGTGTTGGAGTGGTGACCCGTCCAGGATTGTGCCCAATAGCCAAGGAGACTGCTTAAGCAGCACCAACGCTCTGCACAGAGTGTGGTCCCAATCTCCTCCTCTCCTCCTCCTTTTGAGATTTGATGATCCTTTTATCAAGCATTTTGGTGGTTTTTCACTGAAGGAAAAACTTATTGGGAGGGCATGGCGATTGTGAATTTGACAGCTCCGAAGATGTCTTCGGCTTCTCATATCATCAAAATGATGGTTGTATGATTTGTCAGGTTACAATTGTGAGTGGAGTTAGGCTAGCCATCCAACTAATGGGTGTAAAGGAGTGTTACACACCGACGGAAGGACAAACAAGCGTATTATATAGTTTCCGGTACTTCTCTTGTTTTAGTTTGTTTTTTTCTTCCTGTTTGACAGCAATCATGGTTTTGGCGGAGCAACAGAATGGTAATGCTGATGTTTTATTTTTCATGCCTTCTGTAATGGTTTATGTTTATGCTCCCTCTGACACAAGCACGTGACAGGTACATCACTATAATGCATTTTGCTCCCACAGCCTGTCGCATGGCTGTGACTGATCTACGTCTTCCTTTAATTTAATCACTTTGGAGTGTACAATCTTCCTTTTTCCTTGGGAACATGAGAAAGCTCATCATTACTCCTTTTAAACATTGTCCATCATTGCACACGTCGGACACACAATAACTCAATATTATGACTTGCCAGCAAATAATAGAGATCCTGCGAGCATGCTTAAAAATTCAGATTATTATTTGAAGCAGGCATTGCAATGAGTTTGTATACAACTCTTTCTTGAATGTTAGAGACAGTCATGCACTACTGACACACTGCGGCTCCCCACAGTGGCCAAAAGGAACTACTTGGTGCCAACTGAGTCGCCTGCCCAACAATGAGTAGCTTTGTGTTCCCATTGCATCATGATGGGATTGAGGCATTTCAGCAATTTCCAAGCTTTAAAACATAACCACGTTACTCATTTAATGTATTTGATGTGCTGCTTCACTCTGTACCATTTGCACAAAAAGTCCACTCAAACTTTGACTGTTGCTGCAAAGCAGTCATTCACATAAGTCATTCCAACAGGGTGCTTTGTGATACATCGCTCAGTTCCACGTCTCTTTCCAAACACATGATTGCGATAATTCTCACATTGAAGATGTGGTTTAATTCAAGCCTGGAGATCAGACTGCCTGATACAAATAGCAATACGTTACAATGTGACAGTGAATGTAATAATCAAGAATCTTCCATTGTTGTTCAGATACAACTACACACACACCTCATGTCGAGGAAACGGCATGTTCGGTTAACACCAATTATTCCAAACAATGGTGCAATCCTAAGCCCAAAACCCCAGAGACAAAAGGACACTGTCTGCCTATTTTAGCAGCTTCTTCATGCAATGTTACAATTTATCTGTTGGATACCAAAGAAAAAATGTTGGCGAAACTACGACATAGACCTGATAAGAGATCAAAATGTTGAGAAGAGTTTTTGAGTGTGAGGCATGTTTATAGATTGCTGAAAATGTCATTCGGTTTTAATCTGACCAAATGTAGATGCTATCCCTGAAATTGGATGATTACCATTTGTCTTCGTCGAGAAGGTATTCTGAGGCTTAAGATGGATTAACCCAGTCTGTCTTAATAAAACAATGTAAGAGCATGATCCTTAATAGGAGCCTTTTGTGATACTCCCTTGAAGGTTTGCTACAAATTTCCCCCAAGAAAATCCATTATACCTGAGCATGAGATTGGTACCAGGCAAGCATTATAAGATGCAAGCAGAACAGCATGTTGCTGGACAACGTTTCATTTTCAGTGCAAACATAAATGATCGAAGCAAGCACAATGTTTGTTGCTCTCACATCACGGGCAGGTCGGTGGTCTCTCTGTTTTCTACCATCTGTTCTCAAACACCCCTCTCTGTCCTCTAACCCGCCCAAGCAACACCAGGATGCACGCATTCTTCCAATAACCCCAACCTGGTTAAACGTCTAAAATCCAGATGACTCCACACCTCAGCTCTTTTCTTCCACACTTCTCCCATCTATGGAACTGCCTTCGAGAGACTATTCTGTCTCACTCTTCCCTGCAGGACTTCAAGCAAGCAGTACACCACCACCTCATGTGATCTGTGATCTTCATTACCCCCATTAACCCTTCCTAACCCAACACCCTTACTTGCTGATTTCCAGTGCTTTCTCACTCTCTCTCGTCATCCCACTCTCGTTTCTTCTGTCTTTGTTTATCCGCTTGTCTGTTGCGCCCAATTGTTGTTCCACGATCCACTGCCAATTTAACCTTTTTCTTCCAGGAGCCTCGCTCTTCTAGAAAAAAATACAATCTACGAGGTATTGTCTCACTTGAGCTTTCAATACTGTTTATGTGCAAACCTCACCCTCCTGTGAGTAAAGCTTTGTTGCATTTCCCCCACTGGTGTGGGTTAGATTCCGATGGCAAATCAACATTTGCATGATAATTTATATTCAGCACTTTGTGTTACTATTCACCAGTATGTGCTTGTAATATTGTTTAAAATACATAACTGCAAAAAGAAAGTCAAAATGTTCCATTATTCTTGAAAATAAAAAAGAAGAGAAAAGTAGTGACCACAATCTTGTATGCTGGGGATGGTCAGGATGTTACCCTTGAAAAAACATCCCTTGCAATAATTACAAATTATTTCCTGTGATTTGCCAGCCCAGGCATTTCAAGTGTGTAAAATCAATGTTTGGCATAAATCACTGACTCAGGCCTGGCTGGAGCAAGTTTTCTCTTGTCTGCAGTTATTCTGCCTTTTGAAAGACTGTAGGTCAAAGTAGCAAGTATTCCTCATGATGTTGTTGGTTTTTGTGAATTACACCCTATGTTCTACTCATACGAATGTAGATCAGTTGAGTTCCCTTAAAGACGTCACAAAAGTTTATTTCTTTGTGGCTTATTCTGCATGTACGTCCTCGCCTCGTGTCTGCATTCATTGCCTGATGTGTGTTATGACTTCCTCGTCATTGTGAAGACTCCATGTTGTTCTATCTACCAAGACAATTAATTTGAAAAAGCCTCACCATCAATAGCAATTTCCACCGGCACAAACAGTGCCTGCATCCAGGCAGCAGCGTCTGGGCCGATATCAAGCATGCGACGTCCATGGCCTCAGAAAGCAAGTGGACTCGTGTGTTTGAGGTTGGTGCATAAGACATGAATGGCCCCCATGGGTATCTGGTCCAGAGTCCAGTGATCCGTGATGTAGTCGATAAGACACTACCACTCCACAGCTCCCTAACGTTTTCATGGATTGATGCCTTTCATACTCAATTAGCAGTGAACACTCAGCTAATGACTCCAATAAGGGGACAAATTAAGGAGAAATCCAGCCTTTAGCATGCCCCTGCAGCAGCCATTGTATCATAATTTGTTTAGAGCAGCATGCGCTGACCTTCACCATGACAACGGTTCTTGAAATTGGTTATTGTCTTATAATATGAAAATTGCTAATAGTGCAGCAGAGAAATATGAAATACATTTGATGATGTGTAATCAATGACTGAAATTGATGAGTAGGCCTTTTTTGTAGCACGATTTAGATAATTAAATGGCGATAAGTCACATGTGATATAAGGGACTATGTATTAATTAGGTGTGCAAATTTTGTGGAACTTTTGATATAACACCCCACTCCCATACATGCACCCCTCCCCCTTTTTCCTTTTTCTATACGTGGCATGCAACAACCTGAACTGAACACTATCCTTCCAGTAAAGGGATCTTCATCTTTGAAAAATCCACAAATTCAATGGACTGTGATTTTCAGATAGAGCTTGATGTTCATGGAACATCTCATGGACTTTAAAGAAGCTTCGAAACCTTTTGGCTAACTATGGATAATGGCTTCTCTGAATTTGTAAGCATTCCTAAATTTCCAATACAATAAGCCAATACGGTACAGTGTGATGAATCATAAATGACTGTCCAAGACTGCTGTTCACTTCCCTGTGAAGATGTCTCCTTGGAGAATTTTGTTGATATCGAATTTTGTTTGTTCATTCCTTGGAAAAAAATTAATGTGTGTACTGGCGTTCAATTGAGACCCATTTTCAAATTGAGCCTTTCTGTGAAAAGCACTTATTTTATTTGTAGTAAAGAAAATGAACCTAAGCGCTCGGATAAGCATTTTCTCTTTGAAGCTGAATTCCTCAAA